>NW_028225180.1:90822156-90870900 GCF_052327205.1 Somniosus microcephalus | reverse complement strand
TCGAGGAAGTTGTGCTCCAAAAATGGTTGCCGCTTTTAAACCACACCAGTCCCCTTTAAATAACGCTCCTCCAGCCCGAGACCGACTTGGTAAGGCCCAGGTAAGCTGTCACTATTAGCGCCAGGCGCTACGGAGGGGGGCGCCACTGAATTTCCGGTCCGGGGCGCCCAAAAGGCGTTGCACACTGAAATGACGTCATAATCAGCCTGCGCCCATGAGCGGGCGCTAAGATTTAGCGCGGGCGCTAAATGCATGCTAAATATGGGGCGAGGCACTAGGTGCCGTGCGCCCGCCAGGAAATTGGCTAGCACCCCACTTCTCGGCCTCTTTAGGTGTTAATCGGTGGCGCTAACAACTGAATTTCTCCCCCTATGTGTTTAAGGGGAAGCTGGATAAACATGAGGGAGAAAGGAATAGAAGGAGATGCTGATGGGGTGAGATGAAGAGGGTGGGAGGAGGCTCGAGTGGAGCAGAAACACCGGCACAGAGCAGGTGGGCTGAATGGCCTGTTTCTGTGCTGTAGACTCGATGCAATTCCAGGTATTCCCTGGAGATTGGGAGGTTTCGTTTAACTGGAGGGCAGCTCCAGTGATGTTCCGCCCACAGCCCAGCAACCCCCCTCCCGATGAAGAGCCCTGATGTCCCAGCGCTGCGCCTGTGGGGAAAGATGCTTTTTATAGACTTCCATTAACTCCTCGGAATCAATGTTTTAGCAGCTTGTCAAAAGAGTGGAGCAGCTGTGGGTGGGAAGCAGCCTGAACATGCACTGGCTAATGGACCAGCTTTCAATTATTCAGCACTCCGACACACAGCTGATTCATTCCCTACCACTCCCGTTGCTCAACCATGGGGGTGAGGGTGGGGGGTGGGGGCTGGTCGGTCAGCAGTAGGGGTCTGGACCCCTTTTACAGCCAGCGCCAGAGGCTGCCCATTAACTCCATCCTACCGCTCCCATAAGACATAAGAACGTAAGATGTAGGAGCAGGAGTCGGCCATTCGGCCCCTCGAGCCTGCTCCACCATTCAATAAGATCATGGCTGATCTGATCTTGGGCTCAAAGCCACTTCCCCGCCCGCTCCCCATAACCCTTCACTCCCTTATCTTGCAAAAATCTGTCTCTCTCCACCTTAAATATATTCAGTGACCCAGCCACCACAGCTCTCTGGGGAAGAGAATTCCACAGATTTACGACCCTCTGAGAGAAGGAATTCCTCCTCATCTCAGTTCTAAAAGGTCGACCCTTTATTCTGAAATGATGCCCCCCGAGTTCTAGATTCCCCCACGAGGGGAAACATCCTCTCTGCATCGACCCTGTCGAGCCCCCTCAGAATCTTCTATGTTTCAATAAGATCCCCTCTCATTCTTCTAAACTCCAATGAGTATAGGCCCAACCTGCTCAACCTTTCTTCAAAAGACAACCCTTTAATCTCCGGACTCAACCTCGTGAACCGTCTCTGAACTGCCTCCAATGTAAGTATATCTTTCCCGATCGCTGTCCAGAGGCACCTGCTTAAAAAAAGTACGTGCGCGCAGGTATCAGGAGGGCACGCGGTCTGGGATTGGCTCTGAGGCCTCCCTCCAAGGCCGAATAGCCGACCAAGACTCACTGTTGAAGGCGCACACGTGCGGAATGGTGGTTGGACAAAATACTCCCGAGTGCTGAGATTAGGGTGGGGGACAGTTTGGAGAATGTTGACGGTGTGGGGCGGGTAAGAGAGTGGACCGGTTTAGAAAATCGGGGGTGCCCATGTCTGGGGTGCTCTTGGCCTGGACTCCCCCCCCGGCCCTGGCCTCCCACCAGCTTTGTCAGCACCCCTGTGCCTCGCTGCAGCAACAGACCATAAATTATCAACACGAATTTAAACATCGGCACATGTACTCTGTGTTCCTAAGTGATTCGGAGGATTGTTGATGTGAGACTGAGAGACAGTCAGTGTTTAATATCAGGGGCTTGGACCCCAGGCTTGCTGCTTTTATTTGGTACAATTACCCGCCCCACCCTCACTCCAAAAGCAGCAAGCCTAGACACTGAGGGGAGGCAAGCTATTCCACCAAGGGGAGCATCGCAGCCAGTGCCAGATTTCCCAGCCGAGGGATCGGGACACGGGGGAGCATCACAACATGACCAACCGCCCCCCTCTCTCCTTTCCCCATTTAAAATCTATAAAAGCACCAAGTAATTGGGGTGCCACAGAGTGTCGGAACTCAGCACATGGGCACAACAGAGGGGTCGGGGGTCGATCCCCTTTCACCTTCGGGGTTGAGGTACAGATCAGCCGTGATCTAACGGAATGGCGGAGCAGAGCCGAGGGGCTGATGACCTCCTCCTGTTCCTATTGTTCACATTCGACATGCAAAGCCACTGAGACTGAACAGGCAGAACAAGATTGGCAGACAGCAGAGGGAAATGTGAAGGAACGGCAGGACTCTGTCCAATAGAGGGAGCACTTGGGCCAAGTTAGAGGGGGAGAGACAGAGAGAGATAGTGAAAGAGTGAGTGAGAAAGAGAGAATGTGGGAGTGAGAGAGAGACAGATTGTCAGGTTTGTAGTGAGAAACAGAATGAGAGTCAGAGAGAGAGACAGAGAAAGAGACAGAGACACAGAGAGAGAGAGACAGTGAGAGAGAGACAGATGATCTGTCAAAATTGAGATTAGTCCTAGGAGAAGGAGACAGACCATACCTTGGGGCCAAATATGTAACAACATGTCACAACCTGAGGACTGTTTAAAATTAAGACTGTTTAAAATTAATATTGAACGTACCAAATGAAGTACAAAGACTGTTTAAAATTAATATTGTTTAAAAGTAATATTGTATGTACCCAACAAATGTCAAATCGATTGACACCTACAGAATGTTGGAAAACTGTACCTTTTTGCTATGTAAGCTTTGGCAATATGGTTCTCTGTAAACTTTCATGCCAATAAAGCATTTTAATTGGAATTGGAATTGGAGAAAGAGACAGGGACATAGAGACAGAGAGAGGGAGAGAGACAGAGACAGAGAGAGAGAGACAGACAGAGAGAGAGAGAGACAGAGAGAGAGAGACAGAGAGAGAGAGAGACAGAGACAGAGAGAGAGAGAGACAGACAGAGAGAGAGAGAGACAGAGAGACAGAGAGAGAGAGAGACAGCGAGTGAAACTGACAGAGAGAGACAGAGACAGACAGACAGCAATGAGTGTGCCTAGTACAAGGTGTGTGGTCTCCTCCAGCTCTGAGTTGGTTCCTGTCCCGGTCTGGACATCTCAGGATTCCTTCCCTACTTCATCGCCAGCAGTAGAGGCGGAGGTGGATGAGTGTGAGCTCAGCTCCCAGTGACAGGTACGGTGCCCGGAGTCAAGGTGTTGAAAGTTTTTAAGGGAGAGCACTAAACCATGGGAGGGTGCATTGTGGAAAACGTACATTCGCGATCGAGTTACTGCTCACTCCAGAGGCGTGAGGTTTCCGGTTATGGTCTGCTGTGTTTGGATGGTATTTCAAAACAAAATGATTGTTTGTTCCTCTGACAGGGGCAGTGATGTGCTTGTCAAACCTGTGATTTGCTGGGAACAGAGATGAAATACGAGAGCAGTGAATCTATTTTTCTGCACTCCAGTTCTAAAGAAAGACGAGACTCCCATTTCCCCCCTCCCGGCGACTTTCATCACCTCAGGATGTCCCAAAGCGCTTCACAGCCAATAAAGTACTTTTAAAGTGTGGTCACTGTTGTAAAGTAGGAAACGCGGCAGCCAATTTGTGCACAGCAAGCTCCCACAAACAGCAATGTGATAATGACCAGATCATGTTTTAGTGATGTTGGTTGAGGGATAAATATTGGCCCCAGGACACCGGGGAGAACTCCCCCTGCTCTTCTTCCAATAGTGGCCGTGGGATCTTTTACATCCACCTGAGAGAGCAGACGGGGCCTCGGTTTAACGTCTCATCAGAAAGACGGCCCCTCCGACAGTGCGGCGCTCCCTCAGCACTGCACCTCCGACAGTGCGGCACCCCTTCAGTACTGCCCCTCCGACAGTGCGGCGCTCCCTCAGCACTGCACCTCCGACAGTGCGGCACCCCTTCAGTACTGCCCCTCCGACAGAGCGGCGCTCCCTCAGTACTGCCCCTCCGACAGTGCGGTGCTCCCTCAGTACTGCCCCTCCGACAGTGCGGCGCTCCCTCAGTACTGCCCCTCCGACAGTGCGGCGCTCCCCCAGTACTGCCCCTCCGACAGTGCGGCGCTCCCTCAGTACTGCCCCTCCGACAGTGCGGCGCTCCCTCAGTACCGCCCCTCTGACAGTGCGGCGCTCCCTCAGTACTGCCCCACCGACAGTGCAGCTCTCCCTCAGTACTGTCCCACCGACAGTGCGGCGTTCCCTCAGTACTGCCCCTCCGACGGTGCGGCACTCCCTCAGTACTGCCCCTCCGACAGTGCGGCGCTCCCTCAGTACTGCCCCTCCGACAGTGCGGCGCTCCCTCAGTACTGCCCCTCCGACAGTGCGGCGCTCCCTCAGTACTGCCCCTCCGACAGTGCGGCGCTCCCTCAGTACTGCCCCTCCGACAGTGCGGCGCTCCCTCAGTACTGCCCCTCCGACAATGCGGCGCTCCCTCAGTACTGCCCCTCCGACAGTGCGGCGCTCCCTCAGTACTGCCCCTCCGACAGTGCGGCGCTCCCTCAGTACTGCCCCTCCGACAGTGCGGCGCTCCCTCAGTACTGCCCCTCCGACAGTGCGGCGCTCCCTCAGTACTGCCCCTCCGACAGTGCGGCGCTCCCTCAGTACTGCCCCTCCGACAGTGCGGCGCTCCCTCAGTACTGCCCCTCCGACAGTGCGGCGCTCCCTCAGTACTGCCCCTCCGACAGTGCGGCGCTCCCTCAGTACTGCCCCTCCGACAGTGCGGCGCTCCCTCAGTACTGCCCCTCCGACAGTGCGGCGCTCCCTCAGTACCGCCCCTCTGACAGTGCGGCGCTCCCTCAGTACTGCCCCACCGACAGTGCAGCTCTCCCTCAGTACTGTCCCACCGACAGTGCGGCGTTCCCTCAGTACTGCCCCTCCGACGGTGCGGCACTCCCTCAGTACTGCCCCTCCGACAGTGCGGCGCTCCCTCAGTACTGCCCCTCCGACAGTGCGGCGCTCCCTCAGTACTGCCCCTCCGACAGTGCGGCGCTCCCTCAGTACTGCCCCTCCGACAGTGCGGCGCTCCCTCAGTACTGCCCCTCCGACAGTGCGGCGCTCCCTCAGTACTGCCCCTCCGACAATGCGGCGCTCCCTCAGTACTGCCCCTCCGACAGTGCGGCGCTCCCTCAGTACTGCCCCTCCGACAGTGCGGCGCTCCCTCAGTACTGCCCCTCCGACAGTGCGGCGCTCCCTCAGTACTGCCCCTCCGACAGTGCGGCGCTCCCTCAGTACTGCCCCTCCGACAGTGCGGCGCTCCCTCAGTACTGCCCCTCCGACAGTGCGGCGCTCCCTCAGTACTGCCCCTCCGACAGTGCGGCGCTCCCTCAGTACTGCCCCTCCGACAGTGCGGCGCTCCCTCAGTACTGCCCCTCCGACAGTGCGGCGCTCCCTCAGTACTGGGAGTGTTGACCTGGATTATGGGGCGCGAGTCTCTGGAGTGGGGCTCGAACCCACGACCTTCTGTCTCAGAGGCGAGAGAGAGGGACATCATCACAGCTGCCGCACATTCCCTTGGTTGACATGGAAATACAATTTGCACAAGAGAAGGATTTGAATTTGTGCCCCTGGGTGCAGTGGTTTGAGGCTTGGCTGCCTTTTTTCTTTCAATGTTCAGTTGTTTCTGGTTTAGAAACAGTTTGGTTGGACTGGTTAAACCAGTGAGAAGTAAGCCAGATCCCAAACTGAACAGGAATGCAATTTGCATACAGTTTGTATCTGCCTGTCCTATCTGAATTTGAGACAATGGCATCGATGGGTTAACCGTTTCCTTGCAGATCTCACAGAAGAAGACAGACGCCCATTTCTCCCTCGCCCTCACCACCTCAGGTCATCCCAGGGCGCTTCACAGCCAATGAACTACTCTTGAAGTGCAGTCACTGTTGTAATGTGGGAAATGTGGCAAGCTCCCACAAACAGCAATGTGATAATGACCAAATAATCTGTTTTGGTGATGTTGGTTGAGGGATAAATATTGGCCCCACGACACCGGGGAGGACTCCCCCTGCTCTTCTTCCAAATAGTGACGGTGGGACCTTTTACCTCCACCTGAGAGGGCAGACGGGGCCTCGGTTTAACGTCTCATCCGAAAGACGGCACCTCCGACAGTGCGGCGCTCCCTCAGTACTGCCCCTCCGACAGTGCGGCGCGCCCTCAGTACTGCCCCTCTGACAGTGCGGCGCTCCCTCAGTACTGCCCCTCCGACAGTGCGGCGCTCACTCAGTACTGCCCCTCCGACAGTGCGGCGCTCCCTCAGTACTGCCCCTCCGACAGTGCGGCGCTCACTCAGTACTGCCCCTCCGACAGTGCGGAGCTCCCTCAGTACTGCCCCTCCGACAGTGCGGAGCTCCCTCAGTACTGCCCCTCCGACAGTGCGGCGCTCCCTCAGTACTGCCCCTCCCACAGTGCGGCGCTCCCTCAGTACTGCCCCTCCGACAGTGCGGCTCTCCCTCATTACTGCCCCTCCGACAGTGCGGCGCTCCCTCAGTACTGCCCCTCCAACAGTGCGGCGCTCCCTCAGTACAGCCCCTCCGACAGTGCGGCTCTCCCTCAGTACTGCCCCTCCGACAGTGCGGTGCTCCCTCAGTACTGCCCCTCCGACAGTGCGGCGCTCGCTCAATACTGCCCCTCCCACAGTGCGGCGCTCCCTCAGTACTGCCCCTCCGACAGTGTGGCGCTCCCTCAGTACTGCCCCTCCGATAGTGCGGCGCTCCCTCAGTACTGCCCCTCCCACAGTGCGGCGCTCCCACAGTACTGCCCCTCCCACAGTGCGGTGCTCCCTCAGTACTGCCCCTCCGACAGTGGGGCGCTCCCTCAGTACTGCCCCTCCGATAGTGCGGCGCTCCCTCAGTACTGCCCCTCCGACAGTGCGGCGCTCCCTCAGTACTGCCCCTCGGACAGTGCGGCGCTCCCTCAGTACTGCCCCTCCGACAGTGCGGCGCTCCCTCAGTACTGCCCCTCCCACAGTGCGGCGCTCCCTCAGTACTTCCCCTCCGACAGTGCGGCGCTCCCTCAGTACTGCCCCTCCCACAGTGCGGCGCTCCCTCAGTACTGCCCCTCCGACAGTGCGGCGCTCCCTCAGTACTGCCCCTCCCACAGTGCGGCGCTCCCTCAGTACTGCCCCTCCGACAGTGCGGCGCTCCCTCAGTACTGCCCCTCCGACAGTGCGGCGCTCCCTGAGTACTGCCCCTCCGACAGTGCGGCGCTCCCTCAGTACTGCCCCTCCGACAATGCGGCGCTCCCTCAGTACTGCCCCTCCGACAGTGCGGCGCTCCCTGAGTACTGCCCCTCCGACAGTGCGGCGCTCCCTCAGTACTGCCCCTCCGACAGTGCGGCGCTCCCTCAGTACTGCCCCTCCGACAGTGCGGCGCTCCCTCAGTACTGCCCCTCCGACAGTGCGGCGCTCCCTCAGTACTGCCCCTCCGACAGTGCGGCGCTCCCTCAGTACTAGCACCAGGGAGTATCAGCCTGGATTATGGGGCTCAAGTCTCTGGAGTGAGGACTCAAACCCATAACCTTCTGACTCAGGGGCGAGAGTAGGGATCACTGGGAGGCGACTGTAAGGAGGAATGTGTCTGTGTGTCTATCTATGGAGCGGTATGCTCCTGTGGCACGATGTGGGCTAGATGTGCGAGTATGAGTGTTGATCTTATAAATATCATTTTCTTGAAATTTTCTGACATTCCCAGATACTAAATTGAACTGAAGTGATAGCAGGTCTCACCCCACACAGCCTGGTGTCAACCCGTAACCCTTCCTGCTGCACGGGAGGGAGCCGGGTATTGCTGCAGGTCCCAGTGTTGTTTGAGATCGGGGAGTGCTGTATCACAGTACAGCCACACCGAACCCGGCCGTGACAGTACTGGGCTACACTCTGCAGACCCTGTGTTTGGCCGTGCGGAGTGTGCCTGCCCCGCCGAGTCTGTGTCGCGAGAATGGAGAGGTCCCAGTAATGCAGCAGGTAATAACAACTTGTATTTATCCAGTGCCTTTAACGCAGTAAAATGTCCCTCGGCGCTTCACAGGAGTGTACAGCAGACAAGAATTAACGTCGAGCCACGTCAGCAGATATCAGGGACAGGCAACCAAAAGCTGGGTCAAAGAGGTCGGTTTTTAAGGAGCGTCTTAAAAGGCGGAGAGAGAGGCGGAGAGATTTAGGGAGGGAATTCCAGAGCTCAGGGCCCAGACAGCTGAAGGCACAGCCGCCAATGGTGGAGCGATGGAAATCGGGGGATGCGCAAGAGGCCAGAATTGGAGGAGGTTACAGAGATAGGGAGGGGTGTAGGGGCTGGAGGAGGTTACAGAGATAGGGAGGGTTGTAGGGGCTGGAGGAGGTTACAGAGATAGGGAGGGTTGTGGGGCTGGAGGAGGTTACAGAGATAGGGAGGGTTGTAGGGCTGGAGGAGGTTACAGAGATAGGGAGGGGTGTGGGGCTGGAGGAGGTGACAGAGATAGGGAGGGGTGTGGGGCTGGAGGAGGTTACAGAGATAGGGAGGGTTGTAGGGGCTGGAGGAGGTGACAGAGATAGGGAGGGTTGTAGGGCTGGAGGAGGTGACAGAGATAGGGAGGGGTGTGGGGCTGGAGGAGGTTACAGAGATAGGGAGGGTTGTGGGGCTGGAGGAGGTTACAGAGATAGGGAGGGTTGTAGGGGCTGGAGGAGGTTACGGAGATAGGGA
This sequence comes from Somniosus microcephalus, assembly GCF_052327205.1. Classification (NCBI taxonomy): domain Eukaryota; kingdom Metazoa; phylum Chordata; class Chondrichthyes; order Squaliformes; family Somniosidae; genus Somniosus; species Somniosus microcephalus. The sequence goes on along the minus strand of NW_028225180.1, from coordinate 90,862,073 downwards.
GGGGTGTAGGGGCTGGAGGAGGTTACAGAGATAGGGAGGGTTGTGGGGCTGGAGGAGGTTACAGAGATAGGGAGGGTTGTAGGGCTGGAGGAGGTTACAGAGATAGGGAGGGTTGTGGGGCTGGAGGAGGTTACAGTGATAGGGAGGGGTGTAGGGGCTGGAGGAGGTTACAGTGATAGGGAGGGGTGTAGGGGCTGGAGGAGGTTACAAAGATAGGGAGGGGTGTAGGGGCTGGAGGAGGTTACAGAGATAGGGAGGGTTGTAGGGCTGGAGGAGGTTACAGAGATAGGGAGGGTTATAGGGCTGGAGGAGGTTACAGAGATAGGGAGGGTTGTAGGGGCTGGAGGAGGTTACAGAGATAGGGAGGGTTGTGGGGCTGGAGGAGGTTACAGAGATAGGGAGGGTTGTAGGGCTGGAGGAGGTTACAGAGATAGGGAGGGTTGTGGGGCTGGAGGAGGTTACAGAGATAGGGAGGGTTGTAGGGGCTGGAAGAGGTTACAGAGATAGGGAGGGTTGTGGGGCTGGAGGAGGTTACAGAGATAGGGAGGGTTGTAGGGCTGGAAGAGGTTACAGAGATAGGGAGGGTTGTGGGGCTGGAGGAGGTTACAGAGATAGGGAGGGTTGTGGGGCTGGAAGAGGTTACAGAGATAGGGAGGGTTATAGGGCTGGAGGAGGTTACAGAGATAGGGAGGGTTGTAGGGCTGGAGGATGTAAAGTCTGTGGGTTGTATAGCGAAGTAATACACAGACTACAAGAGTAACTTAAACAGGACTTTACTATTCGAAGGTCAGGGCGAATCTGCCCAATAAATTCTGCCACAGCACTTATATACCGGTGTGGTCACCGTCGGTATTACAGTATACAGCAGCCAGGATAAAATAGTGCCACACCTAAAATAGTTCTCTTAAAGGTGGACGGTTACATACAATAGTTCTCTTAAAGGTAGAACAGTTACATACACTACAATCCTCCCTTTTTAGCTTACAACATACCTATTCCCCATTAACATAACATCATAACATATCCAACTTCATGTTACAACAGTTCACAGAGGTAGTCTCTGCGGAAACAGTTCACAGATTCAGTCTCTGCGGGAAACAGTTCACAGATTCAGTCTCTGATCTTCTTGACTCGGTCCGGACCACGCCTCCGTGGTGTAGTCGGGTCACCTTGCTAGAGGGACTCATCCCATAGTCCTTCCCTTGACTTAACAGCTTTACTTCCATCACTTCTGAACCAGCATTGCTGACCTTTTTAAAAGAAACAAAAAAAACAGTTGGATTGCCTTGGGAAATTTTCCTACCTTCCAACTGATTTGGCTCCGTTCGGGGGACCACGTGTGTGATCGGGTAGAGGTAATAATGGTTCAGATGGTTATCATCTTCTGCTTCGTCTTTTCCTTTTTTGCTTCTTGGAGACTCTCGGGGCTCCATCGTCAGCTGCCAGCTGTAACGCCACCATCTCCCTATGTTCCTTAGACTTTAAGTGATTCATCCTGATTTCGGCACTTTGGGAGTTCTCGGCACAAGCTGGGCAGACCAGGTCCTCGTAATATTCAGTGTCACTCAACAGATCATGGTAATATTCGGTGTCGTCCTGAGCTAGGCCAGCGAGAGGGTCTTCTATTTCCTCCTTACCCAGCTGGACGTTAGCCGACTTTTGTTCCAAATCCCGACATCTGTCCTGAAGAGACTTCATCATGCGTTCAGATTCATTCCGCTTTTTCTGGGCTTCCTGCAAGTCTTTTACTAATGACCTCATTTGTGATTTCAATACTTCAACTTCATTCGGAGATTGATTGATCGGACTATTCAATCCCTCTACTGCAGTAGCTGTTTCAGTATTCTGTTGTTCTACATTGCCGTGCGTCAGCGTACTTTTGGCATCCAAGGGCTGTTCTGCTGCAGACTTCTCAGTCTGGGTTGCCACCTCAGCTCTTCCAATGACTTTTGAGAGCTCCCTTCCCTTTGAAGATTGAGGCTCGTATTTAAGTTTTTCCCATTTTAGAGTTTTATCCCTCAGCATATGAATGAGTTGGCTGACTGTTAACTCTTCTGCCATCATCCCTTTTCCATTAACTACAGGGCTGTTTATAACCTTGCCCTGGAGGAGTTGGCTGACTGTTAACTCTTCTGTCCTCATCCCTTTTCCATTAGCTGCAGGGCTGTTTAGAACCTTGTCCTGGGGCTCCTTTGCTGCTTCTACTTCGCCATCATCCGCAGCCCCCATCATTCGAATTTCCACAAATGAATCGTCCGGTGATGCTGCACCCAACTTCAGTAGGAGCTCGGAAGTCATGTCGACCAACTCAGCTTTTTCTGCCTGCAACCTGCTAACCAGCGCCTTCAGTTGCGGCACATCTTGTTCCACCGGATTGGAGCACGCCCCTTCAGAAGCCGAATCAGCTTTGATTCGTTTGGCCTCCTTGTGCAGACGGTTTGTGTGCTCCTGCTCCCTTTTCTTCCCCAGCTGCTTCTGTTGTCTTTCCAGATTCTCCCATTCGGTATCATAGAACTTTTTCATTGCTTTCATCTCTTGCTCGAGCCGGCAATTCAATTGTTCTAATTGCTGTCGTAATCTGAAATAAGTTTGCGTTCGAGCTCGATGTTCCTCAGTAATATATATGTCTGTAACTTGAACAGACTCAGAATTCTCTGTCAAGCTATGTTGTTGTTGTTCAGAGGAATTCTGTTCTGAAACTTTGTTCTCCTCTGGAGCATAAGCCTTTATGCCCACATTCGTTCTACCAACCTTAGTCAGCAAGTTCATTTTAGACTTGTCTTTCATGCTTGGGCTGGTCTTATCGTCATCCGTTTCAGAGTCTGAGCTGATTGTCTGCCCCGAGTCCTCACTCGTTATTGCTTTGAGGTAGTGCCATTCCATGTCTATTTTCTTGATCCACTCCTGTCCTAGAAGTGGTGGTCCTCCCTCAGGTAGGACGTATAAGTCCATTCCGGGGTGTTCTTTGCCCCGTCTCTCACCTTGACTCTTATCTTTCCCATGGGGTATACTTTATGCCCCGTGTATGTCTGCAATACGAACTTGGTATCTCTCAAGGGTATATGTGAGAATAGCCGGTTGTAATCCCTTTGATTTATGACTGATAGGGCTGATCCAGTGTCCAATTCCATTCTCACTTGGACTCCGGCTATTTTTAGCATGACCCAGATAGTTTGTAGGTCAGCTTTCTTACTCACATTATGAATTCTCAGACTACCCAGTTCCTGGCCGCTTGGGTCTGAATCCGAATTCTGTTCATCTGAACTCTTCTCAACCACCTTGTGTACTTTGTTGTACTTTTCCTGTGATGGCTTTTTTTTTTGGTTGTTGGTCTTCTTCCCTGACCGGCATACTTTGGCTATGTGACCCAGTTTGCCACATTTCCTGCAGTCCTGGTTTTTAAACCAGCATTGGTTCTGGTCGTGTGTTGTCTTCCCACAACGATAACATTTCGTTGCACCCGAAGTAATTTGATCCACACTGAGGACCGCTGCCTTCAGCTGCATTTCCGCAGTTCCTTTCGCTGCGGCTTCGTGTGATGCTGCAATAAGGACAGCCCTATCCAGTGTAAGGTCGTTCTCTTCGAGCAGTCGCTTTTGCGTTCCTTCCTTCGACAACCCGCACACGAACTTGTCTCGCAATGCCTCTGTCAGATTTCCTCCAAACTGGCAGTATTTCGCTAGCCTACGCAGTTCGACCAAGTATTCCGCGTTGCTTTCCTCTTTCCGTTGCGTTCTCACATAAAATTTGAATCGTTCCGCCAACATCAGCGGTGTGGGGTTCAAGTGATCCTTCAGAACAGCAACAATATTATCGAAGGTTTGATCCGCTGGTTTAACTGGTGCTAGAAGATGCTTCAATAGCCCGTATGTCTTCGCCCCCATCGAGTTTAGCAAGGTTATAGCTTTATCATCATCCTCTATTTTATTGGCCTCACAATATATCTCAATGCGTTCTACATACGTGGCCCAACCTTCTACCTCGGAATCGAAATCGTTGATGTTACCACGCTTAGGCATCTTCACCTCCCTGATAAACAACAACGAAATATTTCTTTAACTCTTTTTTTTTTCCAGATGGCGGTTTTCCGCACTTATCTTCTTTCCCCGCCCACTTTAAAAATGGCGGTTCCCGCTTCTGTCTTCTTCCCCGCCTACTGGCGGCTTCCCGCGTTTCTTCCCCTGGCAGGAGGGGTAAGCTTCCCTCGGGCGACGGCCGCTGGCTTTCGGGTTTGCAGCCTGCGCGTCGGCTTCAGCGCGTTCCCTTCTCTCGGCAGGGCAGCCGGTGCTGGGTACAACCCGTTGACGCCGAATGGTCTCAGCCGCTGGCTGGATCTCGCTCAGTCTCCCTCGCTCGGGCTCTGTCTCTCCCGCTCGCGCGGCTCTCGCTCGCTCTCTCTCGGGCTCTGTCTCTCCCGTTCGCGCGGCTCTCGCTCGGGCTCTGTCTCTCCCGCTCGCGCGGCTCTCAATCGCGCCTCCCAGCCCTCTCGCAGTCCGGTGCTTCCCTCCCCGGCTGCGGCTGAGTTCTCCGCGATTTATTTATTTGATCTCTTCCCGCGCCTTACGATTCCGGTCGCAGCGCTTCGTGGCCTCGGTCACTGTCCAACCTTTTTCACCCAATCGCTCCTCCCAGCCTCTCGCAGTCCAGTGCTTCCTCCCCGGCTGCGGCTGCGTTCTCCGCGGTTTATTTATTTTGATCTCTTCCCGCGCCTTACGATCCGGTCGCAGCGCTTCGTGGCCTCAGTCACTGTCTGGCCTTTTTCACCCCAATCGCGCCTCCCAGCTTCTCGCAGTCCGGTGCTTTCCTCCGCGGCTGTGGCTGAGTTCTCCGTGGCTTACTTATGTTTATATCTTCCCGCGCCTTACGATCCCGGTCGCAGCGCCTCGTGGTCGCGGTATTTGTCCGGCCTTTTTCGCCGTCGCGGTCTAGTCGTCTCACGACGCTCCCCAGCCCGCTTGTACCGCGGCTTCTGCTCCACGCTGCCCCAGTCTCAGCGCCTCTGGGCCCGACTTCTGTCCGGCTCCTTTCCCCCTCGACCGTGGTCGAGTGCACTGCCCTTATCCTCCGTTTATTTGTTTCTCTTTTCCCTTTACTCACAGTCACCGTGGCCGACTTGCTTCTCGTGTTGATCGGCTCACTCACCACTGTGGCAGAAGGGACAATCCGTGCCTGTTGCTGATGGAAGACTTCGTGTTTGAAATCTTCCTCCTTTCTTGGTCTGCAGACTCGAGTTTTCTCTCAGCAAACCGACGAGGGCGGGTGCCTCTTCTCGACGCTCGTTTACTTCTTCAGAAGTATTGTTGCCGCAGGGTAAGATCGAACTCGTCGCCACTGTAAAGTCCGTGGGTTGTATAGCGAAGTAATACACAGACTACAAGAGTAACTTAAACAGGACTTTACTATTCGAAGGTCAGGGCGAATCTGCCCAATAAATTCTGCCACAGCACTTATATACCGGTGTGGTCACCGTCGGTATTACAGTATACAGCAGCCAGGATAAAGTAGTGCCACACCTAAAATAGTTCTCTTAAAGGTGGACGGTTACATACAATAGTTCTCTTAAAGGTAGAACAGTTACATACACTACAGAGGAGGTTACAGAGATAGGGAGGGGGGGCGAGGAGGCCGTGGAGGGATTTGAACACCAGGATGAGAATTTTCAAATCGAGGCGTTGCCGGATCGGGAGCCAATGTAGGTCAGCGAGCACAGCGGGTGATGGGTGAACGGGACTGGGTGCGAGTTAGGACACGGGGCAGCAGGGAGTGAACCTGTAACTTTCCTGCTTTGTGTCACACAGGTCAGTGCATTTACACTTAAGAGTCACAGTGACCATCAGCCCGCCTTTTAAACTGGTCCCGAGCAACATTCGCAAGGCTGCACAGGTTGAAATAGAAGTGGGGTGGTATAAGGAAGTAATAGAATGTTGTGCAAATATTTGCTGAATTCTGAATGAACGGCATCGAATGTTACTGAACTGCCCTTAATTAAAACCAGCCGCTGGGAAATGATGTCAGTCAGTCCAGTTCAGTGAGTGCAAAGGCCTGTTTACACAGTAAATACTTCAACTGTGTCTCTCTCTAATGGTGCCAAGGTACCGGCAGCCTGCCTGTCAATGGGATGAGCGCGACTTGCATCGCCTCTCAACACCCTCCGCCTCAGACTCGATGGGGGCCAGGGACGGCGGAGTGGCGCAGTGCGAGATGTGTTATAACAGGGGGCTGGAGCCAGTGAGGTGTCCCAGCTAAGGGAGGGGAGGCCGTGGGATAAGGGGGTCGCGAGTGAGGGAGGTGGGAAGAGGGGGAGCGGAGAGAGCCTGAAACTGCCCCCACGGACGGTCCAGCCCCTCGCCCGTGCGAAAATGCCGCTTCTGAAAACACCTGTAACCTCCCGGCAGTCTATTTGCCCTTGGGGGGCATCGCAACTGAGCGCTCACCTGTCATCCATTCGGCCCATCATGTCTGGGTGGCAGGCGCTGACTAGTGGGGTGCCGCAGGGATCAGTGCTTGGGCCCCAGCTATTCACAATATATATCAATGATTTGGATGAGGGAACCAAATGTAATATTTCCAAGTTTGCTGACGACACGAAACTAGGTGGGATTGTGAGTTGTGAGGAGGATGCAAAGAGGCTTCAAGGCAATTTAGACAAGTTGAGTGAGTGGGCAAATACATGGCAGATGCAATATAACGTGGATAAATGTGAAGTTATCCATTTCGCTAGGAAAAACAGAAAGGTGGAGTATTATTTAAATGGTGATAGATTGGGAAATGTTGATGTACAAAGGGACCTGGGTGTTCTTGTACACCAGTCACTGAAAGCAAACATGCAGGTGCAGCAAGCAGTTAGGAGGCAAATGGTATGTTGGCCTTCATTGCAAGAGGATTTGAGTACAGGAGCAAGGATGTCTTACTACAGTTATACAGGGCCTTGGTGAGACCACACCTGGAGTACTGTGTGCAGTTTTGGTCTCCTTACCTAAGAAAGGATATACTTGCCATAGAGGGAGTGCAGCGAAGGTTCACCAGACTGATTCCTGGGATGGCAGGACTGTCGTATGAGGAGAGATTGGGTCGACTAGGCCTGTATTCACTAGAGTTTAGAAGAATGAGAGGGGATCTCATTGAAACGTATAAAATTCTGACCGGGCTAGACAGACTGGATGCAGGGAGGATGTTTCCCCCTGGCTGGGGGGGGGGGTCTAGAATGAGGGGTCACAGTCTCAGGATACAGGGTAGGACATTTAGGACTGAGATGAGGAGAAATGTCTTCACTCAGAGGGTGGTGAACCTGTGGAATTCTCTACCACAGAAGGCTGTGGAGGCCAAGTCACTGAATATATTTAAGAAGGAGATAGATAGATTTCTAGACACAAAAGCCATCAAGGGGTATGGGGAGAGAGCGGGAATATGGTATTGAGATAGAGGATCAGCCATGATCATATTGAATGGCGGAGCAGGCTCGAAGGGCCGAATGGCCGACTCCTGCTCCTATTTTTCTATGTTTCTATGCCTGTGCCAGCTCTTTGAAAGAGCTCTCCAATTAGTCCCACTCCCCCCTGCTCTCTCCCCACAGCCCTGCACATTTCTCCTTTTCAAGTATTTTTCCAATTCCCTTTTGAAAGCCACTATTGAATCTGCTTCCACCACCCTTTCAGGCAGCGCATTCCAGATCACAACTCGCTGCGTAAAACAATGTCTCCATTTAGAAGTAGTTAGTTCCGGTTTTTGATGCTAAACAGAAAGATGATTTTCTCTTTCCGTCTGGTATGAACGGTATCAGTGCTGGCACTGAACCAACAGGCACGTCACCCCATTATACCAGTGCTGGGTGATGATGTCACTGGACCTGGCTGTAGTTTTACTTCATTTCCAACTCTTCAGACTGAAGGTCTCTGCGAGTTTTCGACTTGCGTATCTCAGTTGAAAGTCTCGCACTGCAAGATACCGGATTATCCCAAGAGAGGCTTTAGTTTGAACAGACTGGTGAAGGGCCACCGAGCTCTGAAGGTTCCGTCTGTATTTATGTATCTTAAAATGTGGTTGTCTTGTACTTTCTAGAATGTGCTCAGTATATTTGTTTCCATATATCATTTAAGTGTAAATAAATCTGACTAGCTGATTTAGCCTGTACAAATCTCCTATTGGTGGGTGAAAGTTGCCATTGTCTGATAGGATTCTCACCACCTTTTCATTCTATGTGGATTCCAATCTCCTATTTAACACAATCAGGGCACAATGCTGCACTCCCTCAGTACTGCACTCCCTCAGTACTGCCCCTCTGACAGTGCAAGGCTCCCTTAGTACTGTCCCTCCGACAGTGCAGGACTCCCTCGGTACGGCCCCTCCGACAGTGCGGCGCTCCCTCAGTACTGCCCCTCCGACAGTGCGGCGCTCACTCAGTACTGCCCCATGACAGTGTGGCACTCCCTCAGTACTGCTCCTCTGACAGTACTGCCCCTCCGACAGTGCGGAGCTCCCTCAGTACTGTCCCACCGACAGTGCGGCGCTCCCTCAGTACTACCCCTCCGACAGTGCGGCGCTCCCTCAGTACTGCCCCTCCGACAGTACGGCGTTCCCTCAGTACTGCCCCTCTGACACTGCGGTGCTCACTTAGTACTGCCCCATGACAGTGCGGCACTCCCTCAGTACTGCTCCTCTGACAGTGCGGCGTTCCCTCAGTACTGCCCCTCCGACAGTGCGGAGCTCCCTCACTACTGCCCCTCCGACAGTGCGGCGCTCCCTCAGTACTGCCCCTCTGACAGTGCGGCGCTCCCTCAGTACTGCCCCTCTGACAGTGCGGCGCTCCCTCAGTACTGCCCCTCTGACAGTGCGGCGCTCCCTCAGTACTGCCCCTCCGACAGTGCAAAATCATCAGCGGCACAACTGGCCCTTCTCCCGACCACCGCCAGCTTTACATAGAAACATAGAAGGTAGGAGCAGGAGTAGGCCATTCGGCCCCTCGAGCCTGCTCCGCCATTCAGTGCGATCATGGCTGATCATCCAAATTCAGTACCCTGTCCCTGCTTTCTCCCCATATTCCTTGATCCCTTTAGCCTTAAGAAATATATCTAACTCCTTCTTGAATATATTTAATGTATTGGCCTCTACTGGCTTCTGTGGTAGAGAATTCCACAGGTTCACCACTCTCTGGGTGAAGAAATTCCTCCTCATCTCAGTCCTAAATGGCCTACCCCTTATCCTTAGACTGTGACCCCTGGTTCTGGACTCCCCGGCCATCGGGAACATCCTTCCTGCATCCAGTCTATCTAGTCCTGTTAGTATTTTATAAGTTTCGATGAGATCCCCTTTCATTCTTCTAAACTCCAGTAAGTATAAGCTCAATCGACCCAATCTCTCCTCATACGTCATTCCTGCCATCCCAGGTATCAGCCTGGTGAATCTTCGCTGAACTCCTTTCATGGCAAGAACATCCTTCCTCACATAAGGTGACCAAAACTGCACACAATTCTCCAGGTGTGGTCGCACCAAGGCCCTGTACAGCTGCAGCAAGACATCCTTGTTCCTGTACTCGAACCCTCTCGCTACGAAGGCCAACATACCATTTGCCTTCTTAACCGCCTGCTGCACCTGCATGCTTACCTTCAGCGACTGGTGCACAAGGACACCCAGATCTCGTTGCACTTCCCCTTCTCCCAATCTATTGCCGTTCAGATAATAATCTGCCTTCCTGTTTTTGACACCAAAGTGGATAACCTCGCATTTATCCACATTATATTGCATCTGCCATGCTTCTGCCCAATCACCCAACCTGTCCAAATCATACTGGAGTTTCTCAGCATCCTCCTCACAGCACACACGCCCACCCAGCTTTGTGTCGTCTGCAAACTTGGAGATATTACATCCAATTCCCTCGTCTAGATCATTAATATATATTGTGAATAGCTGGGGTCCCAGGACCGATCCCTGTGGTACCCCACTAGTTACTGCCCGCCACTCGGAAAAAGACCCGTTTATTCCAACTCTTTGTTTTCTGTCTGCCAACCAGTTCTCTATCCAAGTCAATACCTTGCATCCAATCCCATGTGCCTTAACTTTACACGCTAATCTCTTATGCGGGACCTTATCGAAAGCCTTCTGAAAGTCCAAATACACCACATCCACTGGTTCTCACTTATCAATTTTACCAGTTTCATCCTCAAAAAATTCCACTTGATTAGTCAAGCACGATTTACTTTTTGTAAATCCATGTTGACTTTGTCCGATCCTGTCACTGCTTTCCAAGTGCTCTGCTATTACATCTTTTATAATGGACTCTCGCATTTTCCCCACTACCGATGTCAGGCTTACCGGTCTATAATTCCCCGTTTTCTCTCTACCACCTTTTTTGAATAGTGGGGTAACATTAGCTACCCTCCAATCCATGGGTACAGTTCCAGAGTCTATCGAATTTTGGAAGATGACCAGCAATGCATCTACTATTTCTAGGGCCACTTCCTTAAGTACCCTAGGATGTAGATTATCAGTCCCTGGGGATTTATCGGCCTTCAATCCCGTCAATTTCCCTAACACCATTTCCTTACAAATACTGATTTCTTTCAGTTCCTCCCTCTCATTAGACCCTATGTTCCCCGACATCTCTGGGAGGTTATTTGTGTCCTCCTTTGTGAAGACAGAACCAAAGTATGTATTTAATTGGTCTGCCATTTCTTTATTCCCCATTATAAATTCCCCTGATTCTGACTGCAAGGGACCTACGCTTGACTTCACCAATCTTTTTCTCTTCACATATCTATAAAAGCTTTTACAGTCAGTTTTTATGTTCCCTGAAAGCTTACTCTCATACTCTATTTCCCCCCTCTTAATTAATCCCTTTGTCCTCCTTTGCTGAATCCTAAACTGCTCCCAATCCTCAGGTTTATTGCTTTTTCTGGCCAATTTATATGTCTTCTCCTTGGATCTTATGCTATCCCTAATTTTCCTTGTTAGCCACGGTTGAGTCACCTTTTTTGTTTTATTTTTATGCCAAACTGGGATGAACAAATTCTGTAGTTCATTCATGCGATCTTTGAATGTTTGCCATTGCCTATCCACTGTCAACCCTTTGAGTGACATTCCCCAATCAATCCTACCCAACTCGCGCCTCATACCATCATAGTTTCCTTTATTTAAATTCAGGACCCTAGTCTCTGAGTCAACTACTTCACTCTCCATCTTAATGAAGAATTCTATCATATTATGATTGCTCCGACCCAAGGGGCCTTGCACAACAAGATTGCTAATTAATCCTTTCTCATTACATAATACCCAGTCTAAGATGGCCTGATCTCTAGTTGGTTCCTCGACATATTGGTCCAGGAAACCATCCCGTATACACTCCAGGAATTCCTCCTCCACAGTATTGTTACTAATTTGGTTAGCCCAATCTATATGTAGATTAAAGTCACCCATGATGACTGCTGTGCCCTTATTGCACGCTTCTCTAATTTCCCGTTTAATGCCATCCCCGACCTCCACATTACTGTTTGGGGGTCTATATACCACTCCCACTAACATAGAAACATAGAAGATAGGAGCAGGAGTAGGCCATTCGGCCCTTTGAGCCTGCTCCGCCATTCAACGAGATCATGGCTGATCATCCAAACCCTAGCACCCGGTCCCTACACCGACAGCCATCCCACCCAAGCCCTATCCCCGTAACCCCACGTATTTAATCCCCACTAACACTAAGGGCCAATTTTTTTTATCATGGCCAATCAACCTAACCCGCACATCTTTGGACTTTTTCTGCCCCTTGGTATTTCTCAGTTCTACCCATACAGATTCCACATCATTAGAGCCAATATCTTTCCTTACAATTGTGTTAATCCCTTCTTTAACCAGCAATGCTACCCCACCTCCTTTTCCTTTTTGCCTATCTTTCCTGTATGTTGAGTTCCCAGCCTTGGTCACCCTGGAGCCATGTTTCCGTAATCCCAATCATATCATATTCATTTACCTCTATTTGTGCTGCTAATTCATCCACCTTATTACGAATGCTTCTCGCATTAAGACACAAAGCCTTCAGGCTTGTTTTTTTAATGCTCTTAGATCTTTTAGAATTGTTATTTACTGTGGCCATGTTTGATTTAAACCCTTGATTTCTCTGACTGCCACCTTTGTTTTTTCTCCTTCCTGTCTTTTGCTTCTATCCTTGTTTCCCTTTCCTCTGTCTCCCTGCTCAGTTTCCCAACCCCCTGACATTTTAGTTTAAACCCTCTCCCAGAGCACTAGCAAACACTCCCCCAAGGACATCGGTCCCGGTCCTGCTCAGGTGCAGATCATTCGGTTTGTACTGGTCCCAGCTCCCCCAGAACCGGTTCCAATGTCCCAGGAATTTGAATCCCTCCCCCTTGCACCATTCCTCTAGCCACGTATTCATCTGAAATATCCTTCTATTTCTACTCTGACGAGCACGTGGCACTGGTAGCAATCCTGAGATTACTACCTTTGAGGTCCTATTTTTTAATTTACCTCCTAACTCCCTATATTCAGCTTTTAGGACCTCATCCCGTTTTCTACCTATATCATTGGTACCTATATGCACCACGACAACTGGCTGTTCACCCTCCCCTTCCAAAATGTTCTGCAGCCGCTCTGAGACATCCTTGGCCCTTGCACCAGGGAGGCAACACACCATCCTGGAGTCTCGTTTGCGGCCACAGAAACGCCCATCTATTCCCCTTACAATAGAATCCCCTATTACTATAGCTCTACCCCTCTTTTTCCTCCCGTCCTGTGCAGCAGAACCACCCTTGGTGCCAGGAAGTTGGCTGCTGCTGTCTTCCTCTGATAAGCCATCCCCCCCAACAGAATCCAAAGCGGTATATCTGTTTGAGAGGGGGATGACCCCAGGGGACTCCTGCACTACCTGCCTGTGCCTACTACTCTGCCTGGTGGTCACCCATTCCCTTTCTGCCTTTGCAACCTTTACCTGCGGTGTGACCAACTGGTTAAACGTGCTATCCACGACGTCCTTAGCCTCGCGAATGCTCCAGTACGCATCCATCCACAGCTCCAGCTCCAGCACCGCAATGCGGTCTGCCAGTTTCCCGTTGGACGTCAGGCTGTTTGCGGACAGGCGTCGGGCCGTGTCCGAGAGCGGACAATTCGCGGCCTCGCCCGTTGCGTGCAAACAGAACCTGGATTAGTGCCGAGCTCTCGACAGACCTGCACATAGGGACCAGTAGAGCTGCATTCCTGGCCTGCCTGGGTGCCACTCTGTATATACTCTGGGTGCAATTGTAGTGTCGCAAAATATTTGTTGAGCATTTCAGAAAATATCAACACACAAGATCAATACTGCAACCATGGCAGCATTAGAAACATAGAAAAATAGGAGCAGGAGTCGGCCATTCAAGCCTGCTCCGCCATTCAATATGATCATGGCTGATCCTCTGTCTCAATACCATATTCCCGCTCTCTCCCCATACCCCTTGATGCCTTTTGTGTCTAGAAATCGATCTATCTCCTTCTTAAATATATTCAGTGACTTGGCCTCCACAGCCTTCTGTGGTAGAGAATTCCACAGGTTCACCACCCTCTGAGTGAAGACATTTCTCCTCATCTCAGTCCTAAATGTCCTACCCCGTATCCTGAGACTGTGACACCTTGTTCTAGACTCCCCCAGCCAGAGGAAACATCCTCCCTGCATCCAGTCTGTCTAGCCCGGTCAGAATTTTATACGTTTCAATGAGATCCCCTCTCATTCTTCTAAACTCTAGTGAATACAGGCCTAGTCGACCCAATCTCTCCTCATACGACAGTCCTGCCATCCCAGGTATCAGTCTGGGGACAGACTGAGGCTTTGTTAAAATGCCGAGCACAGGTGATTATCAATAAAATGGATTTCCGCAGGGCTCCATCGACTCAATTTAAATCCGTCCCTCTCCATTGATTTTAAGTCACTTTTCATTCCGAAACAATTTAAAACTGTAACGCCGTGCATTACCACCAGCGCTAGATAAATGCATCTTCCTTTCATCGCTGATTGCTGTACCTGTGCCCGGGAGCTATACCGTGCGTGTGCGCGCTGTGCGAGGACAGGGAGGGGCTCGGGGCGGGAGGGAGGGGGATTTACGCACTTCGCTCCCCTGTGCCAGCGCCTTGGATATTTTATTTACCGTCGTGTCTGTTAAATTAAACATGTGGATCGTGGCTGCGGCAGGGCTGGGTGCGAGGAAGTGATAAATTATACACGAGCCACTCTCTTCACGATGAGTCGCTATGATAATGGAGGCAGTTCCACAGAGGTCTCCTCGTCGGACCTGCTGTCGAACCAGAGCGTGTCCAAGTGATCCCACAAACAGCAATGTGATAATGACCAGATCATTTGTTTTAGTGATGTTGGTTGAGGGATAAATATTGGCCCCAGGACACCAGGGAGAATTCCCCCTGCTCTTCTTCCAATAGTGGCCGTGGGATCTTTTGTCCACCTGAGAGAGCAGACGGCGCCTCCGACAGTGCGGCGCTCCCTCAGTACTGCCCCTCCGACAGTGCGGCGCTCCCTCAGTACCGCCCCTCCGACAGTGCGGCGCTCCCTCAGTACTGCCCCTTCCACAGTGCGGCGCTCCCTCAGTACTGCCCCTCCAACAGTGCAGCGCTCCCTCAGTACTGCCCCTCCGACAGTGCAGCGCTCCCTCAGTACTGCCCCTCCGACAGTGCGGCGCTCCCTCAGTACTGCCCCTCCGACAGTGCGGCGCTCCCTCAGTACTGCCCCTCCGACAGTGCGGCGCTCCCTCAGTACTGCCCCTCCGACAGTGCGGCGCTCCCTCAGTACTGCCCCTCCGACAGTGAGGCGCTCCCTCAGTACTGCCCCTCCAACAGTGCAGCGCTCCCTCAGTACTGCCCCTCTGACAGTGCGGCACTCCCTCAGTACTGCCCCTCCGACAGTGCGGCGCTCCCTCAGTACTGCCCCTCCGACAGTGCGGCGCTCCCTCAGTACTGCCCCTCCGACAGTGCGGCGCTCCCTCAGTACTGCCCCTCCGACAGTGCGGCGCTCCCTCAGTACTGCCCCTCCGACAGTGTGGCGCTCCCTCAGTACTGCCCCTCCGACAGTGCGGCGCTCACTCAGTACTGCCCCTCCAACAGTGCAGCGCTCCCTCAGTACTGCCCCTCCGACAGTGCGGCGCTCCCTCAGTACCGCCCCTCCGACAGTGCGGCGCTCCCTCAGTACAGCCCCTCCGACAGTGCGGCGCTCCCTCAGTACCGCCCCTCCGACAGTGCGGCTCTCCCTCAGTACTGCCCCTCCGACAGTGCAGCGCTCTCTCAGTACAGCCCCTCCGACAGTGCGGCGCTCCTTCAGTACTGCCCCTCAGACAGTGCGGCGCTCCCTCAGTACTGACCCTCCGACAGTGCGGCGCTCCCTCAGTACTGACCCTCCGACAGTGCGGCCCTCCCTCAGTACTGCCCCTCCGACAGTGCGGCGCTCCCTCAGTACTGTCCCTCCGACAGTGCGGCGCTCCCTCAGTACTGCCCCTCCGACAGTGCGGCTCTCCCTCAGAACCGCCCCTCCGACAGTGCAGCGCTCTCTCAGTACAGCCCCTCCGACAGTGCGGCGTTCCCTCAGTACTGCCCCTCTGACAGTGCGGCGCTCCCTCAGTACTGACCCTCCGACAGTGCGGCGCTCCCTCAGTACTGCCCCTCCGACAGTGCGGCGCTCCCTTAGTACTGCCCCTCTGACAGTGCGGCGCTCACTCAGTACCGCCCCTCTGACAGTGCGGCGCTCACTCAGTACCGCCCCTCCGACAGTGTGGCGCTCCCTCAGCGCTGCACTGGGGAGGGTCGGCCTGGATTCTGTCTGTGGAGTGGGGGCTCGAACCCACGACCTTCTGATTCAGAGGCGAGAGTGCGACCCACTGAACCACGAATGAATGAAGAAAGGGCTGAGGTACCAAGGGGCCTCCAGACCTGTAGAAGGATCTCCTCGGGGGAGAGAAGAGAGGAGGATTGGGGAGAGCGGAGAGTTTGTTAGATGGTCGCGCCAGATTTCCGTCTCGGAGCTCCCTGGGCATGCAGCTCGCTGGGAGCTCGAGCCAGGAGAGTTCTGCCTCACAGCTGACGCACAGAAGAGGGAGGACAGATTCTCCCCGTCACCTACACAAGTTGTTTACTTGTTAAAGCTGACACAATATTTGTTTAAGGTGAGCAGGTAATGTGAAGTCTCTCAGACAACGAGCAGAGGGGCAGCGGCGAGCACCGTGCAGCCAGAGCTCAGCTGTGATCACGGGCAGATCTGGTCGGCCCCTTGCCCCTTTCATCCTGGGGGTGACCTGTGGAGCCTGCCTGCCTCCTCTGCCCTCTCCCTCAGCTCACAAACCCCACCGAGGAGGGTTCTTGCACAAACGAGCCATCACACCAAGTTCCTGGGGAAATATAACGGCAGGACTGCCGTTAGCGTAGGACAGTTAAGGATTTCGGAGCGCGAAGGAATGACCTTGGGGACGTCAGACAGGTAAAGTGACGCAACCTTCTGTGCCTTTGATTATACTTCCTCCAGGAGTGTGTCCCCGATTGGGGCAGGGGGGTGGTTCAAACCCTAATATTCACCTGAGGCTGGGGATGACAGACTCTTGATTCTAGTCACGGGGAGAAGGGAGGCGGGGAGAACTGTCGGAGGGGCAGTGCTGAGGGTGCGCCGCACTGTCGGAGGGGTGGTACTGAGGGAACGCCGCACTGTCAGAGGGGCAGTGCTGAGGGAGCGCCGCACTGTCGGAGGGGTGGTACTGAGGGAGCGCCGCACTGTCGGAGGGGCAGTACTGAGGGAGCGCCGCACTGTCGGAGGGGCAGTACTGAGGGAGTGCCGCACTGTCAGAGGGGCGGTACTGAGGGAGCTCCGCACTGTCGGAGGGGCAGTACTGAGGGAACGCCGCACTGTTGGAGGGGCAGTACTGAGCTAGCGCCGCACTGTCAGAGGGTCAGTACTGAGGGAGCGCCGCACTGTCGGAGGGGCAGTACTGAGGGAGTGCTGCACTGTCGGAGGGGCAGTACTGAGGGAGCACTGCACTGTCAGAGGGGCAGTACTGAGGGAGCGCTGCACTGTCGGAGGGGCAGTACTGAGGGAACGCCGCACTGTCGGAGGGGCAGTACTGAGCTATCGCCGCACTGTCAGAGGGTCAGTACTGTGGGAGCGCCGCACTGTCGGAGGGGCAATACTGAGGGAGCGCCGCACTGTCAGAGGGTCAGTACTGAGGGAGCGCCGCACTGAGGGAGCGCCGCACTGTCGGAGGGGCAGTACTGAGGGAGCGCCGCACTGTCGGAGGGGCAATACTGAGGGAGCGCCGCACTGTCGGAGGGGCAGTACTGAGGGAGTGCCGCACTGTCGGAGGGGCAGTACTGAGGGAGCGCCGCACATCACTTAAAAAAACACCCAGATGATCTGGTCATCGTCACCTTCCTGTTTGTGGGACCTTGCTGTGCGCAAATTGGCTGCCAAGTTTCCTACAGGGACCAAAAGTACTTTATTGGCTGTAAAGCACTTTGGGACGTCCTGAGGTGGTAAAAGGCGCTATATAAATGCACGTTCTTTCTTTATTCTTTCTCGCAAGGAGGGAGAGAGAGAGAAGTAACAAATTCAAACAAACCCTTGATCGAGCTTTGCGAATTGACAGACACTCCACTCTCCAGGGTTGAATTCTACCCCTGTGAGCCTGTGGTGTGCCTCCAATAAAATCATCGTCAGCCTGCCAGGAATAATTGATAATCTCTGGCTCACTGCGCTGAGGGCCACGGCAACAGGAGTGAAGGTTACTAAAACCGGAGCACAATCGATGGGGAGCTCCTGGTCAGACCTGATTAAAGGTCTGTCTGGGTTGCCGAGGATCGCTAACCATAGGCTGGGGATTAACCTCGGACCGGGACCCAGAAAACACAGATAAAGGTAATCTGCTGGTAAATTTCTGCCCTGCAGTCTCGTGGATCATTAACCCGGGGCTCGTCCTCAACAGAACCTAACGGGTCAGCCGTGGCTCAGTGGGGAGCACTAGCTTTCTCTCTCGTCTGAGTCAGAAGGTCATGGGTTCGAGCCCCCAATCCAGAGACTCGAGCCCCACAATCCAGGCCGACACTCCCAGTGCCAGTACTGAGGGAGCGCCACACTGTTGGAGGGGCAGTACTGAGGGAGCGCCGCACTGTCGGAGGGTGGTACTGAGGGAGCGCCGCACTGTCGGAGGGACAGTACTGAGGGAGCGCCGCACTGTCGGAGGGACAGTACTGAGGTAGCGCTGCACTGTCGGAGGGGCAGTACTGTGGGAGCGCCGCACTGTCGGAGGGTCGGTACTGAGGGAACGCCGCACTGTCGGAGGGGCGGTACTGAGGGAGCGCCGCACTGTCGGAGGGGCAGTACTGAGGGAGTGCCGCACTGTCGGAGGTGCCGTCTTTCGGATGAGACGTTAAACCGAGGCCCCGTCTGCCCCCTCAGGTGGACGTAAAAGATCCCACGGCCACTATTGGAAGAAGAGCAGGGGGAGTTCTCCCCGGTGTCCTGGTGCCAATATTAATCACTCAACCAACATCACTAAAACAGATGATCCGGTCATTATCACATTGCTGTTTGTGGGAGCTTGGTGTGCCCAAATTGGCTGCCACGTTTCCTACATTACAACAGTGAGCACACTTCAAAAAAGGTACTTAATTGGCTGTGAAGCACTTTGGGACGTCCTGAGGTGGTGAAAGGCGCTGGAGAAACGCAAGTCCTGTCTTTGCGGCTCTAAGATCACCTCTCAGAGACGCCTCCTTTGGTCTTGTTGCTGCTGCGGGGAGGAACTCTGATCGCCAGCAGACACACGCGAATCGCGACCCAATCATCTGCAAGCCCAGGGTCATCAACTCTGATTGGTCACCCGACCTCCTTAACCCTCCAACCGCCCCAACCGGTCAAACAGCCCTTCACCCCCTCCCCCATACTGCAATATTGTTTCTTTAGCATTAACAAATGCAGGTATTCAAAGAGAAGGAACACACACCATTTGTAGTAAGGCCCCCTAATGTTGTGAAGTTGAGAAGGCTGTTAAAAAGCATACTGGATCCTAGGCTTTATAAATAGAGGCCGAGAGCACAAGAGCAAGGAAGTTACACTAAACCTTTATAAATCACTGGGTTAGGCCCCAGCTGGAGTATTGTGTCCAATTCTGGGCACCGCACTTTAGGAAGGATGTCGAGGCCTTGGAGAGGGTGCGGAGGAGATTTACTAGAATGGTCCCAGGGATGAGGGGCTTCAGTTAATGTGGAGAGACTGGAGAAGCTGGGATTGTTCTGCTTGGAGCAGAGAAGGTTAAGGGGAGATTTAATAGAGGCGTTCAAAATCACGAGGGGTTTTGATGGAGTAAATAAGGAGAAAGTGTTTCCAGTGGCAGGAGGGTCGGTAACCAGAGGACACAGATTGAAGATAATCGGTAAAAGAACCAGAGGGGAGATGAGGAGAATGTTTTTCCGCAGCGAGTTGTTGTGATCTGGAACGCGCTGCCTGAAAGGGCGGTGGAAGCAGATTCAATAGTAACTTTCATAGAAACATAGAAGATAGTAGCAGGAGTAGGCCATTCGGCCCTTCGAGCCTGCTCCGCCATTCAATGAGATCATGGCTGATCATCCAAATTCAGTACACTGTCCCTGCCTTCTCCCCATATCCCTTGATCCCTTTAGCCTTAAGAAATATATCCAACTCTTTCTTGAATATATTTAATGAATTGGCCTCTACCACCCTCTGTGGCAGAGAATTCCACAGATTCACCACTCTCTGGGTGAAGAAATTCCTCCTCATCTCAGTCCTAAATGGCTTACCCCTTATCCTTAGACTATGACCCCTGGTTCTGGACTCCCCGACCATCAGAAACATCCTTCCTGCATCTAGTCTGTCCAGGCCTGACAGAATTTTACAGGTTTCGATGAGATCCCCTCTCAATCTTCTAAACTCCAGTGAGTATAAGCCCAATCGACCCAATCTCTCCTCATACGTCATTCCTGCCATCCCAGGTATCAGCCTGGTGAATCTTCGCTGCACTCCCTCCATGGCAAGAACGTCCTTCCTCAGGTAAGGCGACCAAAACTGCACACAATACTCAAGGTGTGGTCTCACCAAGGCCCTGTACAACTGCAGCAAGACATCCTTGTTCTTGTACTCGAACCCTCTTGCTACGAAGGCCAACACACCATTTGCCTTCTTAACCGCCTGCTGCACCTGCATGCTTACCTTCAGCGACTGGTGCACAAGAACACCCAGGTCTCTTTGCACTTCCCCTTCTCCCTATCTATTGCCATTCAAATAGTAATTTGCCTTCCTGTTTTTGCCACCAAAGTGGATAACCTCACATTTATCCACATTATAGTGCATTTGCCATGTTTCTGCCCAATCACCCAACCTGTCCAAATCGTACTGGAGTTTCACGACATCCTCCTCACAGCATACCCTCCCCCCCAGCTTTGTGTCGTCTGCAAATTTGGAGATATTACATCCAATACCCTCGTCCAGATCATTAATATATATTGTGAACAGCTGGGGTCCTAGGACCGATCCTTGCGGTACCCCACTAGTCACTGCCTGCCACTCGGAAAACGACCCGTTTATTCCAACTCTTTGCTTTCTGTCCGCCAACCAGTTCTCTATCCAAGTCAATACCTTGCCCCCAATCCCATGTGCCTTAATTTTGCACGCTAATCTCTTATGCGGGACCTTATCGAAAGCCTTCTGAAAGTCCAAATACACCACATCCACTGGTTCTCCCTTATCTATTTTACCAGTTATATCCTCAAAAAATTCCAGTAGATTAGTCAAGCATGATTTACCTTTTGTAAATCCATGTTGACTTTGTCCAATCCAGTCACGACTTTCCAAGTGCTCTGCTGTTACATCTTTTATAATGGACTCTAGCATTTTCCCCACTACCGATGTCAAGCTTACCGGTCTATAATTCCCCGCCTTTTCTCTACCACCTTTTTTGAATAGTGGGGTAACATTAGCTACCCACCAATCCATGGGTACCGTTCCAGAGTCTATCGAGTTCTGGAAGATGACCAGCAATGCATCTACTATTTCTAGGGCCACTTCCTTAAGTACCCTGGGATGTAGATTATCAGGCCCTGGGGATTTATCGGCCTTCAGTCCCATCAATTTTTCGAACACCATTTCCCTACAAATACTGATTTCTTTCAGTTCCACCCTTTCATCAGACCCTATGTTCCCCGGCATCTCTAGGAGGTTATTTGTGTCCTCCTTTGTGAAGACAGAACCAAAATATGTATTTAATTAGTTGGTCTGCCATATCTTTGTTCCCCATTATAAATTCCCCCGATTCTGACTGCAAGGGACCTACGCTTGACTTCACCAATCTTTTTTTTCTTCACATATCTATAAAAGCTTTTACAGTCAGTTTTTATGTTCCCTGATAGCTTACTCTCATATTCTAGTTTCCCTTTCTTAATTAATCCCTTTGTCCTCCTTTGTTGAATCCTAAACTGTTCCCAATCCTCAGGATTATTGCTTTTTCTGGCCAATTTATATGCCCTCTCCTTGGACCTTATGCTATCCCTAATTTCCCTTGTTAGCCACGGCTGGGTCACCTTTTTTGTTTTATTTTTATGCCAAACTGGGATGAACAAATTCTGCAGTTCATCCATTCAGTCTTTGAATGTTTGCCATTGCCTATCCACCGTCAACCCTTTGAGTGCCATTCCCCAATCAATCCTACCCAACTCGCTCCTCAGACCATCGTAGTTTCCTTTATTTAAATTGAGGACCCTAGTCTCTGAGTCAACTACTTCATTCTCCATCTTAATGAAGAATTTGATCATATTATGATCGCTCCGACCCAAGGGGCCTCGTACAACAAGATTGCTAATTAATCCTTTCTCGTTACATAATACCCAGTCTAAGATGGCCTGATCTCTGGTTGGTTCCTCGACATATTGGTCCAGGAAACCATCCCGTAAACACTCCAGGAATTCCTCCTCCACAGTATTGTTACTAATTTGGTTGGCCCAATCTATATGTAGATTAAAGTCACCCATGATGACTGCTGTGCCCTTATTGCACGCTTCTTTAATTTCCCTTTTAATGCCATCCCCAACCTCCGCCTTACTGTTTGGGGGTCTATACACCACTCCCACTAACGTTTTTTTCCCCTTAGTATTTCTCAATTCTACCCAGATTCCACCTCATCAGAGCTAATATCCTTCATTACAATTGTGTTAATCCCTTCTTTAACCAGTAATGCAACCCCACCTCCCTTTCCTTTTTGCCTATCTTTCCTGAATATCGAATACCCCTGGATGTTGAGTTCCCAGTCTTGGCCATCCTTGAGTCACGTTTCTGTAATCCCAACCAAATCGTATTTGTTTACTTCTATTTGCGCAGCCAATTCATCCACCTTATTACAAATGCTCCTCGCATTAAGACACAAAGCCTTCAGGCTTGTTTTTTTAACGCTCTTAGACCTATTAGAATTATTATTTACTGTGGCCATGTTTGATTTAAACCGTTGTTTCAAAAGGGAATTGGATAAATACTTGAAAAGGAGAAATTTGCGGAATGGGACGAGTTGGAGAGCTCTTTCGAAGAGCCAGCACAGGCACGATAGGCCGAATGGCCTCCTCCTGTGGGTGTGATTCGATATTGATTTTTCTCCTAGTTTACTCACAGCAGTGTCCGGGAGATTAATCTTTTAATTCCTGGAGGTCAAGTGACAAGTCCTCTAGGAATATGTCCAACCTGGGCTCACTGTAAGACTCACAATGCACTCCCGCTTTGCACCGCACACGCGCACCAACGTCATGGAATACAAAGCCAAAGGGGGATTAGAATGCAAAACCAAAAAGAGCTGAATAATTGATGATTAACGCCGACAGTATTTGCCTTCACACCACACCTCACCTCATTGCCAGTGCTTCGCACGGTGACGCACTCCATCTGTGCAGCGCGCCCTCCGGCAAGAACCGAGGTTTAACACGTCACACCTCTTCCACATGGCCTCAGCCCCTCCCCTCATGCCCCGCAGTGCACACATAGAAACATAGAAGATAGGAGCAGGAGTAGGCCATTCGGCCCCTCGAGCCTGTTCCGCCATTTAATGAGATCATGGCTGATCATCCAAATTCAGTACCCTGTCCCTGCTTTCTCCCCATATCCCTTGATCCCTTTAGCCTTAAGAAATATATCTAACTCCTTCTTGAATATATTTAATGAATTGGCCTCAACTGCTTTCAGTGGTAGAGAATTCCACAGGTTCACCACTCTCTGGGTGAAGAAATTCCTCCTCATCTCTGTGCTAAATGGATTACCCCTTATCCTTAGACTGTGACCCCTGGTTCTGGACTCCCCCACCATCGGGAACAGCCTTCCTGCACCTAGTCTGTCGTGTCCTCTTAGAATTTTATAAGTTTCAATGAGATCCCCTCTCATTCTTCTAATCTCTAGCGAATATAAGCCTAATCGACCCAATGACACGTTTCAAGGTGGGGTTGGGGGTAGAGGGAAAGGACTTTCAGGGGCTCCACCAGACAATGTTGAATTTTTACGTTACACATGCACACTCCCAAAATCATTAAACACGAGACACGTTTGGGTTTATCATCAGTACTGCCTCTCCGACAGTGCGGCGCTCCCTCAGTACTGCCTCTCTGACAGTGCTACGCTCCCTCAGTACTGCCCCTCCGACAGTGCGGCGCTCCCTCAGTACTGCCCCTCCGACAGTGCGGCGCTCCCTCAGTACTGCCCCTCCGACAGTGCGGCGCTCCCTCAGTACTGCCCCTCCGACAGTGCGGCGCTCCCTCAGTACTGTCCCTCCAACAGTGCGGCGCTCCCTCAGTACTGCCCCTCCGACAGTGCGGCGCTCCCTCAGTACTGCCTCTCTGACAGTGCTACGCTCCCTCAGTACTGCCCCTGCGACAGTGCGGCGCTCCCTCAGTACTGCCCCTCCGACAGTGCGGCGCTCCCTCAGTACTGCCCCTCCGACAGTGTGGCGCTCCCTCAGTACTGCCTCTCCGACAGTGCGGCGCTCCCTCAGTACTGTCCCTCCAACAGTGCGGCGCTCCCTCAGTACTGTCCCTCCAACAGTGCGGCGCTCCCTCAGTACTGCCCCTCCAACAGTGCAACGCTCCCTCAGTACTGCCCCTCCGACAGTGCGGCACTCCCTCAGTACTGCCCCTCTGACAGTGCGGCGCTCCCTCAGTACTGCCCCTCCGACAGTGCGGCGCTCCCTCAGTACTGCCCCTTCGACAGTGCGGCACTCCCTCAGTACTGCCCCTCCGACAGTGTGGTGCTCCCTCAGTACTGGCACTGGGAGTGTCGGCCTGGTTTATGGGCTCAAGTCTCTGGAGTGGGACTCAAACCCATGGCCCTTTGACGCAGAGGCGAGAGACAGAGTTCTACCCACTGAGCCGTGGCTGACACCGAGGCTTCTGTACAGCGGGAGTGAATGGGAAGGGGTTTGGTCCATTGGGATTGTGTACAGTGGGAGTGAATGGGAAGGGGTAGGGTCCATTGGGATTGTGTACAGCGGGAGTGAATGGGAAGGGGTTTGGTCCATTGGGATTGTGTACAGTGGGAGTGAATGGTAAGGGGTTTGGGTCCATTGGGATTGTGTACAGTGGGAGTGAATGGGAAGGGGTTTGGGTCCATTGTGATTGTGTACAGTGGGAGTGAATGGGAAGGGGTTTGGTCCATTGGGATTGTGTACAGTGGGAGTGAATGGGAAGGGGTTTGGGTCCATTGGGATTGTGTACAGTGGGAGTGAATGGGAAGGGGGTTGGGTCCATTGGGATTGTGTACAGTGGGAGTGAATGGGAAGGGGTTTGGGTCCATTGGGATTGTGTACAATGGGAGTGAATGGGAAGGGGTTTGGTCCATTGGGGTTGTGAACAATGGGAGTGAATGGGAAGGGGTTTGGTCCATTGGGATTGTGTACAGTGGGAGTGAATGGGAAGGGGTTTGGTCCATTGGGATTGTGTACAGTGGGAGTGAATGGGAAGGGGTTTGGTCCATTGGGATTGTGTACAATGGGAGTGAATGGGAAGGGGTTTAGTCCATTGGGATTGTGTACAATGGGAGTGAATGGGAAGGGGTTTGGGTCCATTGGGATTGTGTACAATGGGAGTGAATGGGAAGGGGTTTGGGTCCATTGGGATTGTGTACAATGGGAGTGAATGGGAAGGGGTTTAGTCCATTGGGATTGTGTACAATGGGAGTGAATGGGAAGGGGTTTGGTCCATTGGGATTGTGTACAATGGGAGTGAATGGGAAGGGGTTTAGTCCATTGGGATTGTGTACAATGGGAGTGAATGGGAAGGGGTTTGGGTTCATTGGGATTGTGTACAATGGGAGTGAATGGGAAGGGGTTTGGTTCATTGGGATTGTGTACAATGGGAGTCAATGGGAAGGGGTTTGGGTCCATTGGGATTGTGTACAATGGGAGTGAATGGGAAGGGGTTGGGTCCATTGGGATTGTGTACAATGGGAGTGAATGGGAAGCAAAGGTATCATTCTGTTGTGACTCAATCATGAGCTGAATCATTGAATTTCTTTATCTGATAATTCCTGGAGGGAAGAGACAGACACCCAGTCCCCCGTCCCACTCCCAAACCTCTCCCCAAACTAACAGGGCAGATTAAGCTTGTGAAGTGTTCTAGATCCGTGTCCTGGGTGGAAACACTCTGCATTTCCAAGATAACATTCCTTTGAAAAGGGAGATGACCGTATATGGGATTGTGCACACAACAGAGTGAGTGTGCCACCCACCCGGCTTCCCCAGTTAAACATAGAAACATAGAAGATAGGAGCAGGAGTAGGCCATTCGGCCCCTCGAGCCTGCTCCGCCATTCAATGAGATCATGGCTGATCATCCAAATTCAGTACCCTGTCCCTGCCTTCTCCCCATATCCCTTGATCCCTTTAGCCTCAAGAAATATATCCAACTCTTTCT
Organism: Somniosus microcephalus; assembly: GCF_052327205.1. Lineage (NCBI taxonomy): Eukaryota > Metazoa > Chordata > Chondrichthyes > Squaliformes > Somniosidae > Somniosus > Somniosus microcephalus. The sequence continues at coordinate 90,836,169 of NW_028225180.1, read as the reverse complement.
TGAATATATTTAATGAACTGGCCTCCACCGCCCTCTGTGGTAGAGAATTCCACAGGTTCACCACTCTCTGGGTGAAGAAGTTCCTCCTCATTTCAGTCCTAAATGGCTTACCCCTTATCCTTAGACTATGACCCCTGGTTCTGGACTCCCCGGCCATCATAAACATCCATCCTGCATCTAGTCTGTCCAGACCTGACAGAATTTTATAGGTTTCGATGAGATCCCCTCTCAATCTTCTAAACTCCAGTGAGTATAAGCCCAATCGACACAATCTCTCCTCATACGTCATTCCTGCCATCCCAGGTATCAGCCTGGTGAATCTTCGCTGCACTCCCTCCATGGCAAGAATGTACTTCCTCAGATAAGGCGAACAAAACTGCACACAATACTCAAGGTGCGGTCTCACCAAGGCCCTGTACAACTGCAGCAAGACATCCTTGTTCCTGGACTCGAACCCTCTTGCTACGAAGGCCAACATACCATTTGCCTTCTTAACCGCCTGCTGCACCTGCATGCTTACCTTCAGCGACTGGTGCACAAGAACACCCAGGTCTCTTTGCACTTCCCCTTCTCCCAATCTATTGCCATTCAAATAATAATCTGCCTTCCTGTTTTTGCCACCAAAGTGGATAACCTCACATTTATCCACATTATAGTGCATTTGCCATGTTTCTGCCCAATCACCCAACCTGTCCAAATCGTACTGGAGTTTCACGACATCCTCCTCACAGCTTACCCTCCCACCCAGCTTTGTGTCGTCTGCAAATTTGGAGATATTACATCCAATTCCCTCGTCCAGATCATTAATATATATTGTGAACAGCTGGGGTCCTAGGACCGATCCTTGCGGTACCCCACTAGTCACTGCCTGCCACTCGGAAAACGACCCGTTTATTCCAACTCTTTGCTTTCTGTCCACCAACCAGTTCTCTATCCAAGTCAATACCTTGCCCCCAATCCCATGTGCCTTAATTTTGCACGCTAATCTCTTATGTGGGATCTTATCGAAAGCCTTCTGAAAGTTCAAATACACCACATCCACTGGTTCGCCCTTATCTATTTCACCAGTTACATCCTCAAAAAATTCCAGTAGATTAGTCAAGCATGATTTACCTTTTGTAAATCCATGTTGACTTTGTCCGATCCTGTCACTGCTTTCCAAGTGCTCTGCTATTACATCTTTTATAATAGACTCTAGCATTTTCCCCACTACTGATGTCAGGCTTACCGGTCTATAATTCCCCGCTTTTTCTCTACCACCTTTTTTGAATAGTGGGGTAACATTAGCTACCCTCCAATCCATGGGTACCGTTCCAGAGTCTATCGAGTTCTGGAAGATGACCAGCAATGCATCTACTATTTCTAGGGCCACTTCCTTAAGTACCCTGGGATGTAGACCATCAGGCCCTGGGGATTTATCGGCCTTCAGTCCCATCAATTTTCCTAACACCATTTCCCTACAAATACTGATTTCTTTCAGTTCCACCCTTTCATCAGACCCTATGTTCCTCGACATCTCTGGGAGGTTATTTGTGTCCTCCTTTGTGAAGACAGAACCAAAGTATGTATTTAGTTGGTCTGCCATTTCCTTGTTTCCCATTATAAATTCCCCTGATTCTGACTGTAAAGGACCTACGCTTGACTTCACCAATCTTTTTCTCTTCACATATCTATAAAAGCTTTTACAGTCAGTTTTTATGTTCCCTGATAGCTTACTCTCATATTCTAGTTTCCCTTTCTTAATTAATCCCTTTGTCCTCCTTTGTTGACTCCTAAACTGCTCCCAATCCTCAGGATTATTGCTTTTTCTAGCCAATTTATATGTCCTCTCCTTGGATCTTATGCTATCCCTAATTTCCCTTGTTAGCCACGGTTGAGTCACCTTTTTTGTTTTATTTTTATGCCAAACTGGGATGAACAAAATCTGTAGCTCATCCATTCGGTCTTTGAATGTTTGCCATTGCCTATCCACTGTCAACCCTTTGAGTGCCATTCCCCAATCAATCCTACCCAACTCGCTCCTCAGACCATCGTAGTTTCCTTTATTTAAATTGAGGACCCTTGTCTCTGAGTCAACTACTTCATTCTCCATCTTAATGAAGAATTCGATCATATTATGATCGCTCCGACCCAAGGGGCCTCGTACAACAAGATTGCTAATTAATCCTTTCTCGTTACATAATACCCAGTCTAAGATGGCCTGATCTCTGGTTGGTTCCTTGACATATTGGTCCAGGAAACCATCCCGTAAACACTCCAGGAATTCCTCCTCCACAGTATTGTTACTAATTTGGTTGGCCCAATCTATATGTAGATTAAAGTCACCCATGATGACTGCTGTGCCCTTATTGCACGCTTCTTTAATTTCCCTTTTAATGCCATCCCCAACCTCCACCTTACTGTTTGGAGGTCTATATACCACTCCCACTAATGTTTTTTTCCCCTTAGTATTTCTCAATTCTACCCATACAGATTCCACGTCATCAGAGCTAATATCCTTCATTACAATTGTATTAATCCCTTCTTTAACCAGTAATGCTACCCCACCTCCCTTTCCTTTTTGCCTATCTTTCCTGAATATTGAATACCCCTGGATGTTGAGTTCCCAGTCTTGGCCATCCTTGAGCCACGTTTCCGTAATCCCAACCAAATCATATCCGTTTACCTCTATTTGCGCAGCCAATTCATCCACCTTATTACAAATGCTCCTCGCATTAAGACACAAAGCCTTCAGGCTTGTTTTTTTAATGCTCTTAGACCTATTAGAATTATTATTTACTGTGGCCACGTTTGATTTAAACCGTTGATTTCTCTGACTGCCACTTTTGTTTTTCTCCTTCCTATCTTTTGCTTTTATCCCTGTTTCCCTTTCCTCTGTCTCCCTGCTCGCGACTGAATTTTAGCTGAGCCCACACATCCCACGTTAGTTCCCATCAGTGTCGGGGGCGGGGTCAGAGGATAAAAATGGCGTCTTCCCTCTTATGGAAAGGGAGCAAACCATTGAAGCGAGGTTGAACAATGTTGTCACAAAGCCCCAAGGGCAGACACTATCCGACACCCCTCGCCTGCTCAGAGTCACTCTCCGTGTGTTTAGTGTGCGCGCTATGTCACACTGACACTAGACTTTGGAGAAGAATCTATTCTGCTGGGCAGCCCTGTAAACTCCAAGGGTTGGAGGAGGTCCACAAGTTACTCATCAATATTAACTTGTTGGGTACTGAACACGCCCGCTCTCAAATCCCCGCCTGACTTGGTACCGACCCCCTGCTATGGACATTTTCCAGCCCATGCCCTCTACAGCCAGGTTATTCCTTGCGTCGACTCCACCAATAGTGACTGTCCTTTTGGCTCTGACACACCCACCCCCCGCCCCCCCACTCTCTGCTCGGCCACTCCTGCCTCACTGTCCTCGGGAGCACCCCTCCTCCCGTGCGTCACCTGTGACCCGCCGACAGATCCCAGTTTCAATCCCGGCGCTCTGCCGGAGTTAGCTAATCCCATTTGGTTGGGATGCCACACTCGGATTAGGGAGTGGGGTGGGGAGGACCAGCCGGGGATCCTCTCTCCTGATAATCCTCTCTCCTGATGCGACACGCACCAACAGCAAGATCGGGGCTTTGGCTGCGATGCCCCCTATGACATGAATCTTGTTTATGTGGAAATGACGTATGAAATGATACTGAGCGGCCTACGGGTGGCGCTGTCCAGGGAGAGTATAAATACTCGGGCACGGGCCCAGCTTGCGCAGGACATTCTTTAACAGGAACTAGTGAAGGACACAACTAGACCTCCATGTTATAAAACAGTTGATTAAAGCTTTGTTTAACGCTTAGACCAAGTGCCTCGTAGTTTTCGTACGTCACCCTACATGGTCAAATAGTCGGCCAAAAATTCCAGCCTCGCACAAGAAATGCCGCGTGACCTCCTGCCCCTGGGGACATCCCCAAGCGTCAGTGCCTCCAGGAGAGAGGGGCAAGGTGGAAAAAAACTGATTGGGCGGGGCGGGGATGCAACCAGCCATTAAATTCGAAGTGGAGTGTCCGGGTTGGCTAACAATGAAATGCTTATCAAACCGGACTGGAAACCCACCAATCAGGAAGCAGTTATTACGCAATCGACCCAACCTTTCAAAACAAATAAAAATATTAACAACTGACCCCGTTAAAATCCGCCAGCAATGTGGAAGGAGGAATTAGAAAATCCCTCTTAGTTTCACCCAGTGAACGGCAGCCGTGCCAACACCACCACCTGGTGGCCTGTCTCAGCACCACAGCCTGCTGCACAGGGTTCCGTTTACTCCCGCCCACTTCATGAATAAATTGCTCATTACTTGCGTTTCTACAGCGCCTTTCACCACCTCAAGACGTTCCAAAGCGCTTCAAAGCCAAATAAGTCATTTTTGACGCATAAACACATGTTGTAATGTAGCGAAACACAGCAGCCAATTTGCGCACAGCAAGCTCCCACAATGCGGTAATGATCAGATCACCTGTTTTAGTGATGGTTGAGGGATAAATATTGGCCCCAGGACACCGGGGAGAACTCCCCCTGCTCTTCTTCCAATAGTGGCCGTGGGATCTTTTACGTCCACCCGAGAGGGCAGGCGGGGCCTCGGTTTAACGTCTCATCCGAAAGACGGGACCTCCGACAGTGTGGCTCTCCCTCAGTACTGCCCCCCCGACAGTGCGGCGCTCCCTCAGGACTGCCCCTCCGACAGTGCGGCGCTCCCTCAGGACTGCCCCTCCGACAGTGCAGCGCTCCCTCAGTACTGCTCCTCCGACAGTGCGGCACTCTCTCAGTACTGCCCCTCCGACAGTGCGGCACTCCCTCAGCACTGCCCCTCCGACAGTGCGGAGCTCCCTCAGTACTGCTCCTCCGACAGTGCGGCACTCTCTCAGTACTGCCCCTCCGACAGTGCGGCACTCCCTCAGCACTGCCCCTCCGACAGTGCGGAGCTCCCTCAGTACTGCCCCTCCGACAGTGCGGCGCTCCCTCAGTACCACCCCTCCAACAGTGCGGTGCTCCCTCAGTACTGCCCCTCCGACAGTGCGGCTCTCCCTCAGTACTGCCCCTCCGACAGTGCGGCGCTCCCTCAGTACTGCCCCTCCGTCAGTGCGGCGCTCCCTCAGTACTGCCCCTCCGCCAGTGCGGCGCTCCCTCAGTACTGCCCCTCCGACAGTGCGGTGCTCCCTCAGTACTGCCCCTCCGACAGTGCGGCACTCTCTCAGTACTCCCCCTCCGACGGTGCGGTGCTCCCTCAGTACTGGCACTGGGAGTTTCAGCCTGGATTATGGGGATCATGTCTCTGATCTCACCTGGGTGGTCCTCTTTTACCTGGAAACATACCTCAATGAGCCTATTCCTTCAAGAGTGGTGAATAGTGGGGGTGTTTTTAAAAAAAGGGGTAACAGTAATTGATACGCAAACACTTCAAATAATTGATACGCAAACACTTCAATTAATTAACAATCTACTTCGTTTTTCAGACCATGACAGCAGAGTAGTTCCCCTGTGGCTGGAACATGACCATTTGGACACTCGCAGGATGGGCGGCTCAGCAGAATGGTCAAGGGGGCTTCTTTGAAAACGGCCAGCACGGGCCTCCTTTGGACACAAACTTATCCGCAGTCACCCTGGACCAGAGGTTTTCCCTCGGGAACTCCAGCTACGATCCGCTGGGAGGTCACGCGGCGTGGGAGGTCGTCCTGATCACGCTGGTGTCGGCCAGCCTGTCATTGGTGACTGTCGTCGGCAACATCCTGGTGCTGCTGTCCGTCAAAGTCAACAAGCAGCTGAAGACGGTGAACAACTACTTCCTCCTCAGCCTGGCCTACGCGGACCTGATCATTGGCGTTGTGTCCATGAACCTCTACACCACCTACATTGTCATGGGCCGCTGGGCGCTGGGCAACATGGCCTGCGACCTCTGGCTGGCCTTGGATTACGTGGCCAGCAACGCGTCAGTCATGAACCTCCTGGTGATCAGCTTCGACCGGTACTTCTCCGTCACCCGCCCGCTGACGTACAGAGCCAAGCGGACGCCAAGAAGGGCGGCCGTCATGATTGGCCTGGCCTGGACAATCTCCTTCGTCCTCTGGGCACCCGCCATCTTGCTGTGGCAGTACATTGTTGGCCAGCGGAACGTGAAGTCGGGGCGCTGCCACATCCAGTTCCATTCGGAGCCCATCATCACCTTTGGCACGGCCATCGCCGCCTTCTACCTGCCCGTCACCATCATGATCATCCTGTACTGGCGCATCTACAGCGAGATGAAAAAGCGCACCAAAGAGCTGGCGTCCCTCCAGGGCAAAGGCAATGGGTCAATCAAGAGGCCCATGGGTGGCCAGAGCAGCAATGGCCGGTCCCGACCCTCCAAGGGACCTCAGCTGCAGTCCAAGAAGCATTGGGAGTCCTTCCCCTTCAAAAGGAGCCGGGCGCGCCAGCTCAGGTCGGACGTGGAAGAAGGCGGGAGCAGCTGCGAGAGTTTAACCCACGCCAGTAACGCCAGGCCGCTGGGTTCCGCCACCTCGCCCGACGAGGGCGAGCGAGGGACAAAGGGAAAGCCTCGGCTCTGTTGCCTGGGGAGATGGACGCCCCTGGTCAAACACGGCAGGTGGAAAACCCAAACGGCAGCCGTGGTCTCCGTCGGGAGGGGGTCGCCGAACATCAGTCGGCCGGGGAAACAGCCGGAGTGCGTAGAACTGGAAGAAACCAGCCTCGCTAAACCTGCGCCGTCAGCCGAACGAGGCTCGAGGGAGCACAGGCGCTTACTGCAATTTGAGACGTCGCCTTCGATTTCTCTCTCGGTGAGGGATGAGCCTTTGGCAGATTGCCCCACACCCAAGTCCAAACACCAGATGGTCCAGAGGAAGAGAAGGTCCATGATTAAGGAGAAGAAGGCTGCCAAGACACTGTGCGCCATCTTGCTGGCTTTCATCATCACCTGGACTCCGTACAACATCATGGTGCTGCTGTCCACCTTCTGCAATGGCTGCATCCCTGGCATGCTGTGGCAGCTGGGATACTGGCTGTGCTATGTCAACAGCACCGTCAACCCCATGTGCTATGCGCTGTGTAACCGGGAGTTCCGCGTCACCATCAAAATGCTGCTCCTGTGCCGGTGGGACAAGAGGAAGTGGGCAAAGAAAACCCATCCCACGAGGCAAGCCATACCCTCCTAGGAGGCAGACCACCCCCGAGTCAGGGGGTGCCGGTACCGCAGCACCAATCGGGGCCAAGGCTGGTGAATGTCAATGGAACCTTGGCTCACGAATCGGGGTGGGGGGTGGCTCCAAGAGGGAGGGGGGCTTGACTTGGGGGTTAGTAGCCCATTTTGAGGACCCCATCCGAGGTGGTTGCTCGGAGACGAGACGAGGCTCCAATTCCCCCGCCCCCACCCAGAACAAACCTGCACTTTGTACAGCTTCTCACCATGATCAGCCATGATCTCATTGAATGGCGCAACAGGCTCGAAGGGCTGAATGGCCTCCTCCTGTTCCCGTGTCCTCGGGCCATCCCCCAGGCACTGTACAACCAATAAACAAACCACTTTTTTTGAAGTGCGGTCACGTAAGCAGGCAGCGGAACCACCAATTTGCACACAGCAGGATCCCGCAACAACACAAGCGAGCATAACGTGCTTTTTTTGGTCGCATTTTACAAGATGCATCATGCCTGTCTGTTCACCGGGATTTATTTTTTAAGTCTCCCGAGGCCCTGGAATAAGACTTTTCCGAAATCTCTCTAATGCATCTATAGGCATCAGTGAAAGAAAGACTCCCATTTCTCCCGCGCCTCTCACCACCTCAGGACGTCCCAAAGCGTTTTACAGCCAATGAAGTACTTTTTTAAAGTGTGGTCACTGTTGGAATGTGGGAAACGCAGCAGCCAGTTTGCACACAGCAAGATCCCACAAACAGCAATGAGATAATGACCCGACCATCTGTTTTTTAGTGATGTTGATTGAGGGATAAACATTGGCCCCAGGACACTGGGGAGAACTCCCCCCTGCTCTTCTTCGAAATAGTGGCCGTGGGATCTTTTACGTCCACCTGAGAGAGCAGACGGCGCCTCGATTTAACATCTCATCCGAAAGTCGGCAAACCAAGGCAGGACCGAGAGACTCGCAGCCAAGCGTGATGGAGCTTCCAGTCACACCACACCCCGCCTTTAAACTGGGAGCTTTTAAGCATTAATTTTATGTTAAACTTGAAAGTTAATCAGCTCCTCTGCAGTGTCATGAGGATACTACAGTGGCATCATGAAGGATGGCAGTCTGTGTTTCACCAATAAAATGTTCTCACTCATAGTCTGAAGAATTAACTCTATTGCAACGTGTCCATTTTATTTACCAGGACTATTAATTTCACTTGACACCATTCACACTTCCTCATGGCCCTGACCTTCAATATCTGGGAGTCAGGATCAGTTTACAGTTAAGAGGCAATATACACTTCATGGCACCGTTTTAAAGAGTGTGCAGGGACAGAGGGACCTGGGAGTTAATGTGCATCGGTCCCTGAAGGTGGCGGGACACATTGAGAGAGTGGTTAACAAAGCATATGGGATCTTGGGTTTGATAAATAGAGGTATTGAGTACAAAAGTAGAGAAGTTATGCTGAACCTTTATAAAACGCTGGTTAGGCCACAACTGGAGTATTGCGTCCAGTTCTGGTCACCACACTTTAGGAAGGATGTGAAGGCCCTTGAGAGGGTGCAGAGGAGATTTACCAGAATGGTTCCGGGGATGGGGGATCTGAGCTAGAAGGACAGGTTGGAGAAGCTGGATTTGTTTTGATTAGAGCAAAGGAGGTTGAGGGGTGATTTGATGGAGGTGTACAAGATTATGACGGGTTTGGATAGGCTAGACGGGGAAAGGCTGTTCCCACTAGTTGATGGTACAAGGACTAGGGGACACAGATTTAAGGTTTTGGGTAAGAGATACAGGGGGGACGTTTTTACACAGCGAATGGCGAGGACCTGGAACTCGCTGCCGACGGAAGTGGTGGAAGCGGAGACACTCGATGTTTTCAAGGGGAGACTGGACAGGCACTGGAGGGAAATAAACTTGCAGGGCTCCGGGGACAGAGCGGGGGAATGGGACTGACTGGATTGCTCCACAGAGAGCTGGCACGGAGTCGACGGGCCGAATGGCATCCTACTGCGCCGTTATGACTCTATGTTAGTCTCAATGCTCCATGTAACTCAGTCAAGAACATGTCAATAAGGAAAACTTTTCATTTCTTTACCTGCACAAATTCAATGATCCTGTTCTTTTGCTGAACGTGTTGATCCACTCACGTGTTGGGTCCCACGGGTGCTCGGTCTCTCCTGTCACCCACGGGTGCTCGGTCTTTCTCTCTCTCTCTCTCACGGGGTGCTCGGTCTCTCTCTCTCTCTCTCTCACGGGTGCTCGGTCTCTCTCTCTCTCTCTCTCACGGGTGCTCGTCTCTCTCTCTCACGGGTGCTCGGGTCTCTCTCTCTCTCTCACGGGTGCTCGTCTCTCTCTCTCACGGGTGCTCGGTCTCTCTCTCTCTCAAGGGGTGCTCGGTCTCTCTCTCTCTCACGGGTGCTCGGTCTCTCTCTCTCTCACGGGTGCCTCGGTCTCTCTCTCTATCACGGGTGCTCGGTCTCTCTCTCTCTCACAGGGTGCTCGGTCTCTCTCTCTCTACGGGTGCTCGGTCTCTCTCTCTCTCAGGACGGGCTCGGTCTCTCTCTCTCTCACGGGTGCTCGGTCTCTCTCTCTCTCACGGGTGCTCGGTCTCTCTCTCTCTCAACGGGTGCCTCGGTCTCTCTCTCTCTCACGGGGTGCTCGGTCTCTCTCTCTCTCACGGGTGCTCGGTCTCTCTCTCTCTCTCACGGGTGCTCGGTCTCTCTCTCTCTCTCTCACGGGCTACGCTCGTCTCCCCTCCGCTCGGTCTCTCTCTCTCTCTCACGGGGTGCTCGGTCTCTCTCTCCTCCTCACGGTCTCGGGTCTCTCTCTCTCTCACGGGTGCTCGGTCTCTCTCTCTCTCACGGGTGCTCGGTCTCTCTCCTCTCTCTCACGGGTGCTCGGTCTCTCTCTCTCTCACGGGTGCTCGGTCTCTCTCTCTCTCACGGGTGCTCGGTCTCTCTCTCTCTCACGGGTGCTCGGTCTCTCTCTCTCTCTCACGGGTGCTCGGTCTCTCTCTCTCTCACGGGGTGCTCGGTCTCTCTCTCTCTCACGGGTGCTCGGTCTCTCTCTCTCTCTCACGGGGTGCTCGGTCTCTCTCTCTCTCTCACACGGGTGCTCGGTCTCTCTCTCTCTCTCACGGGTGCTCGGTCTCTCTCTCTCTCACGGGGTGCTCGGTCTCTCTCTCTCTCACCGGGTGCTCGGTCTCTCTCTCTCTCTCACGGGTGCTCGGTCTCTCCTCTCTCTCACGGGTGTGCTCGGTCTCTCTCTCTCTCTCACGGGTGCTCGGTCTCTCTCTCTCTCTCACGGTGTGCTCGGTCTCTCTCTCTCTCTCACGGGTGCTCGGTCTCCTCTCTCTCTCACGGGTGCTCGGTCTCTCTCTCTCTCTCACGGGTGCTCGGTCTCTCTCTCTCTCTCTCACGGGGTGCTCGGTCTCTCTCTCTCTCTCACGGGTGCTCGGTCTCTCTCTCTCTCTCACGGGGTGCTCGGTCTCTCTCTCTCTCTCACGGGTGCTCGGTCTCTCTCTCTCTCTCTCACGGGTGCTCGGTCTCTCTCTCTCTCTCACGGGTGCTCGGTCTCTCTCTCTCTCTCACGGGTGCTCGGTCTCTCTCTCTCTCTCTCAGGGGTGCTCGGTCTCTCTCTCTCTCTCACGGGTGCTCGGTCTCTCTCTCTCATCACGGGTGCTCGGTCTCTCTCTCTCTCTCACGGGTGCTCGGTCCTCTCTCTCTCTCTCTCACGGGTGCTCGGTCTCTCTCTCTCTCTCGTGCTCGGTCTCTCTCTCTCTCACGGTGCTCGGTCTCTCTCTCTCTCACGGGTGCTCGGTCTCTCTCCTCTCTCTCACGGGTGCTCGGTCTCTCTCTCTCTCTCGGGTGCTCGGTCTCGGTGCTCGGTCTCTCTCTCTCTCAGCGGGTGCTCGGTCTCTCTCTCTCTCTCTCACGGGTGCTCGGCTCTCTCTCTCTCTCACGGTGCTCGGTCTCTCTCTCTCTCACGGGTGCTCGGTCTCTCTCTCTCTCAGGCTCTCTCTCTCTCACGGGTGCTCGGTCTCTCTCTCTCTCACGGGTGCTCGGTCTCTCTCTCTCTCACGGGTGCTCGGTCTCTCTCTCTCTCTCTCACGGGTGCTCGGTCTCTCTCTCTCTCACGGGTGCTCGGTCTCTCTCACTCTCTCTCACGGGTGCTCGGTCTCTCTCTCTCTCTCACGGGTGCTCGGGTCTCTCTCTCTCTCTCTCACGGTGCTCGGCTCTCTCTCTCTCTCTCACCGGGTGCTCGGTCCTCTCTCTCTCTCACGGGTGCTCGGTCTCTCTCTCTCTCACGGGTGCTCGGTCTCTCTCTCTCTCTCACGGGTGCTCGGTCTCTCTCTCTCTCACGGGTGCTCGGTCTCTCTCTCTCTCACGGGTGCTCGGTCTCTCTCTCTCTCTCTCACGGGTGCTCGGTCTCTCTCTCTCTCACGGGGTGCTCGGTCTCTCTCTCTCTCTCTCACGGGTGCTCGGTCTCTCTCTCTCTCTCACGGGTGCTCGGTCTCTCCTCTCTCTCTCACGGGTGCTCGGTCTCTCTCTCTCTCTCACGGGTGCTCGTCCTCTCTCTCTCACGGGTGCTCGGTCTCTCTCTCTCACGGGGTGCTCGGTCTCTCTCTCTCTCACGGGTGCTCGGTCTCTCTCTCTCTCTCACGGGTGCTCGGTCTCTCTCTCTCTCACGGGTGCTCGGTCTCTCTCTCTCTCTCTCACGGGTGCTCGGTCTCTCTCTCTCTCACGGGTGCTCGGTCTTCTCTCTCTCTCTCACGGGTGCTCGGTCTCTCTCTCTCTCACGGGTGCTCGGTCTCTCTCTCTCTCACGGGTGCTCGGTCTCTCTCTCTCTCACGGGTGCTCGGTCTCTCTCTCTCTCACGGGTGCTCGGTCTCTCTCTCTCTCACGGGTGCTCGGTCTCTCTCTCTCTCACGGGTGCTCGTCTCTCTCTCTCTCACGGGTGCTCGGTCTCTCTCTCTCTCTCTCACGGGTGCTCGGTCTCTCTCTCTCTCACGGGTGCTCGGTCTCTCTCTCTCTCACGGGTGCTCGGTCTCTCTCTCTCTCACGGGTGCTCGGTCTCTCTCTCTCTCTCACGGGTGCTCGGTCTCTCTCTCTCTCACGGGGTGCTCGGTCTCTCTCTCTCTCACGGGTGCTCGTCTCTCTCTCTCACGGGTGCTCGGTCTCTCTCTCTCTCTCACGGGTGCTCGGTCTCTCTCTCTCTCACGGGTGCTCGGTCTCTCTCTCTCTCTCACGGGTGCTCGGTCTCTCTCTCTCTCACGGGTGCTCGGTCTCTCTCTCTCTCTCACGGGTGCTCGGTCTCTCTCTCTCTCACGGGTGCTCGGTCTCTCTCTCTCTCTCTCACGGGTGCTCGGTCTCTCTCTCTCTCACGGGTGCTCGGTCTCTCTCTCTCTCACGGGTGCTCGGTCTCTCTCTCTCTCACGGTGCTCGGTCTCTCTCTCTCTCTCACGGGTGCTCGGTCTCTCTCTCTCTCTCTCACGGGTGCTCGGTCTCTCTCTCTCTCACGGTGCTCGGTCTCTCTCTCTCTCACGGGTGCTCGGTCTCTCCTCTCTCTCTCACGGGTGCTCGGTCTCTCTCTCTCTCTCTCACGGGTGCTCGGTCTCTCCTCTCTCTCCCGGGTGCTCGGTCTCTCTCTCTCTCTCACGGGGTGCTCGGTCTCTCTCTCTCTCACGGGTGCTCGGTCTCTCTCTCTCTCTCACGGGTGCTCGGTCTCTCTCTCTCTCACGGGTGCTCGGTCTCTCTCTCTCTCTCACGGGTGCTCGGTCTCTCTCTCTCTCACGGGTGCTCGGTCTCTCTCTCTCTCTCTCACGGGTGCTCGGTCTCTCTCTCTCTCACGGGTGCTCGGTCTCTCTCTCTCTCTCTCACGGGTGCTCGGTCTCTCTCTCTCTCTCTCACGGGTGCTCGGTCTCTCTCTCTCTCACGGGTGCTCGGTCTCTCTCTCTCTCTCTCACGGGTGCTCGGTCTCTCTCTCTCTCACGGGGTGCTCGGTCTCTCTCTCTCTCACGGTGCTCGGTCTCTCTCTCTCTCACGGGTGCTCGGTCTCTCTCTCTCTCACGGGTGCTCGGTCTCTCTCTCTCTCTCACGGGTGCTCGGTCTCTCTCTCTCCTCTCACGGGTGCTCGGTCTCTCTCTCTCTCACGGGTGCTCGGTCTCTCTCTCTCTCTCACGGGTGCTCGGTCCTCTCTCTCTCACTCGGGTGCTCGGTCTCTCTCTCTCTCACGGGTGCTCGGTCTCTCTCTCTCTCACGGGTGCTCGGTCTCTCTCTCTCTCTCACGGGTGCTCGGTCTCTCTCTCTCTCACGGGTGCTCGGCTCTCTCTCTCTCACGGTGCTCGGTCTCTCTCTCTCTCTCACGGGTGCTCGGTCTCTCTCTCTCTCTCTCACGGGTGCTCGGTCTCTCTCTCTCTCTCACGGGTGCTCGGTCTCTCTCTCTCTCACGGGTGCTCGGTCTCTCTCCTCTCTCTCACGGGTGCTCGGTCTCTCTCTCTCTCACGGGTGCTCGGTCTCTCTCTCTCTCTCTCACGGGTGCTCGGTCTCTCTCTCTCACACGGGTGCTCGGTCTCTCTCTCTCTCTCACGGTGCTCGGTCTCTCTCTCTCTCTCTCACGGGTGCTCGGTCTCTCTCTCTCTCCTCACGGGTGCTCGGTCCTCTCTCTCTCTCACGGGTGCTCGGTCTCTCTCTCTCTCTCTCACGGGTGCTCGGTCTCTCTCTCTCTCTCACGGGTGCTCGGTCTCTCTCTCTCTCTCTCACGGGTGCTCGGTCTCTCTCTCTCTCACGGGTGCTCGGTCTCTCTCTCTCACCCCGGGTGCTCGGTCTCTCTCTCTCTCTCTCACGGGTGCTCGGTCTCTC
>NW_028225180.1:90676102-90821656 GCF_052327205.1 Somniosus microcephalus | reverse complement strand
GCCGAATGGAATCGAGGCACTTGCCTAGAGGGAGGTTACAGAGATCGAAGGATTCGAATCCAGCCCCGCCTGCCAGCTGTAAGGGTGGTGTGTGATGGGAGGCTTGGACAATCACAGCCCAGACCCCTGTGGGTGTGAGGAGCACCACACCCCCCGCCCAGAACAAAACCGCCCCTCGTTGAAGAATCTCGAAATGGGTGGGCAGATCTCACAGCCGGGAGGGGGCGATCAGTTGAGGCACATTGGTGGCAGAGGAGAGGGAGCTCGAGCCGCGCAAATGCTGCTGCCCCGGGGAATGCTTGATGCCGTCGCTGGACACCCCTCACCCTGACTGGCGCAAAACTCACACGCACACACACAAAAACTTTCAAAATGTACCGACAGCAGTCCAGTGCTAATTGCTTCGCTAAGGAGTGGTCCAGACTTGGCTTTACTGTGGGAGGAAGGGGAGGGGGTGAAAGGGGGCAACTCAATGCTGGGATAGGGAGAGCCATTCTGTCGACTTGCATATTTATTTATCTTTTAAGTTGGCAATGGAAGAATTATTTCGATTTAAAGGTAGATAGGTGGCTGTGCTCCTCCGAGGCTGGACACTGCGGCACTGAAGGGGACTGCAGTGGATCAAGCGGGACACAAACAGCAGCAATCTACTTGAAGTATCGCGCCTGGGCATCTCTCCCGAACATCTCCAAACACTTCACCGCAGAGAATCCTGACCATCTTTGACTTATGTGGGCAGCATGTTCCAACCGGGAATTGCTGGAAACTTGCCACAGGCCTTTCAGTCTCGGTTCTGAGGCTAGGCCCAGGCCTGGGCAGGGAGCGCCGGCCTACCCCGTGATCCGGGACAGCTCCCTCGGCTCGCGAGGAGCCGCAGAACGCGAGCGCACTCCATCTCCCGGGAAAACGCTTTTCCTTTTAAAAGGACGGTTTATACGAGGAGTAAATAACACATCTCCCTCTTTCACCAGTAACTCGGCAACACATTCCCCGTGGACAAAACAGCCTGCGAACCCCTCGCACCCTCACCCTGCGAACCCCTCGCGCTCTCAGCCTGCGAACCCCTCGCGCCCTCACTCTGCGAACCCCTCGCGCCCTCACCCTGCGAACCCCTCGCGCCCTCACCCTGCGAACCCCTCGCGCCCTCAGCCTGCGAACCCCTCGCGCCCTCACTCTGCGAACCCCTCGCGCCCTCACTCTGCGAACCCCTCGCGCCCTCACTCTGCGAACCCCTCGCGCCCTCACTCTGCGAACCCCTCGCGCCCTCAGCCTGCGAACCCCTCGCGCCCTCAGCCTGCGAACCCTCAGCCTGCGAACCCTCAGCCTGCGAACCCCTCGCGCCCTCAGCCTGCGAACCCCTCGCGCCCTCAGCCTGCGAACCCCTCGCGCCCTCAGCCTGCGAACCCCTCGCGCCCTCAGCCTGCGAACCCCTCGCGCCCTCAGCCTGCGAACCCCTCGCGCCCTCAGCCTGCGAACCCCTCGCGCCCTCAGCCTGCGAACCCCTCGCGCCCTCAGCCTGCGAACCCCTCGCGCCCTCAGCCTGCGAACCCCTCGCGCCCTCAGCCTGCGAACCCCTCGCGCCCTCAGCCTGCGAACCCCTCGCGCCCTCAGCCTGCGAACCCCTCGCGCCCTCAGCCTGCGAACCCCTCGCGCCCTCACTCTGCGAACCCCTCGCGCCCTCACTCTGCGAACCCCCGGTACCCCGTCCGAATGATCATTAACACACACGAAACAAAACACTTCAAACAAAAATTCAGAACGGGCGTTAAGCATTCGGAATCATCAACCTGGTAAGGCAGTGGGTTCAAAGACATTAGGGGAGGCAAAGATTCAACGGGGGGGGCGAGCTGGGAGGGGGTGAGGGTACGCGAGCTGGGAGGGGGTGAGGGTACGCGAGCTGGGAGGGGGTGAGGGTACGCGAGCTGGGAGGGGGTGAGGGTACGCAGCGAGAACAAGGCCCTTCACCAGCAAGAGGAAAGGAGGAGAGTCTGGACATCTACTGGGCTGCCCCTTGACCCCGACCTTTGACACTGCCCCTAGCAGCTGCTCCAGAGCAGGAGAGGCCGCGAGCTGGGGACAGGCGTTGGCCGCCCACACGCAGAATGCCAAGGTCCCGGGGGCTTCCCCTACAAGTGCGCGGCTAATGGGTACATCACTGGCGTAAGGGCGGGCGTCTGCTGCAATGGGCTCCCCGGTGCGGAACAGTACGCTCAGCCGCCAATCACACTCGCACTAGAAAGGTGTCGTTCCTCTGCTCCTCTGCTGAAGGTGCCGACTCTCACTGGGAACAACTGCTTAGCACAGGCTCTTAGACGGCAAGCATCTCGACGGCAAACACACGGAACGTGGGATCTCCGGGACTGGCTTTCGATTGCCTGAGGGGGTCCGAGAGGAATTTGACAGCGTATTTTTCCCCGGGGGGGGGGCAGGAAGTGTCTGGCTGTGATGCCGCAGGGAAGGGGCTCCAGGCAGGACGGGGGGGAGGTACAAACCTACATCTGATTCACCTCCTGTAACAGACTGAAACTCCGAATGGCCTAGACTCTACCCGAGAACAACGGGAAGTGCTTCGTGAAGTCACACCGGGGGGGGGGGGGCAAAGTAGGAAATACACCCATCCCGCAATCGCCGAGACTCCGTCCCGGGATTATTAAAAAGGTACACCCAGCATTTAAAAAAAACCTGAACTAGGCCGTTCAGGGGTGATGTCAGGAAGCACTTCTTCACACAAAGGGTGGCGGAAATCTGGAACTCTCGCCCCCAAAAAGCTGTCGAGGCTGGGGGTCAATTGATAGATTTTCAAAGCTGAGATGGTTAGATTTTTGTTGGGTCAGGGTGTTAAGGGTTACGGAACCAAGGCGGGTAGCTGGAGTTAAGATACAGATCAGGCATGGTCTAACTGAATGGTGGAGCAGGCTCGAGGGGCTGAATGGCCTCCTCCTGTTCCTGTGTAACAGGCTCGAGGGGCTGAATGGCCTCCTCCTGTTCCTGTGTAACAGGCTCGAGGGGCTGAATGGCCTCCTCCTGTTCCTGTGTACCAGGCTCGAGGGGCTGAATGGCCTCCTCCTGTTCCTGTGTAACAGGCTCGAGGGGGATGAATGGCCTCCTCCTGTTCCTATAAGTTATTTTGTGTTTCTAAATGATAATGCTAAATGGAAGGACCCACAAAGAGAGGATGCAATGTAAACACAGTTGAATCGCAGATACAGCCAGTACATTCCACTTTCAGGGGTGTGATACTTGGTCCCTTTAAATCACTAGAGCGCCCCCCCGCCCCCCGCCCGGGCACAGGAAACATGCAACGCCGCTCAACAAAAGATAAAGAATATTAAAAGCGTCCCGTGGATTCAAGGAGCACCCTGGATCGCCCAAACCATTTGCTCAAGAAAACCCCCCCTGCATTAACCGCCACAGTGGAGTGGAGCCACTGTTAAACCGAGCGATCGAGCGCTCTCCAAACCTTGCTGTCGTACGGCAGGTGAGAGGACGAGGATAGGGGGGAGCCGGACTGCAGCACCCCCACCCCGAGCCAGGCAGGAGGAGAGATCGGCGCACCTCCCCTTCACAAGGTTACAGGAATTCTC
Source organism: Somniosus microcephalus (assembly GCF_052327205.1). Taxonomy (NCBI): domain Eukaryota; kingdom Metazoa; phylum Chordata; class Chondrichthyes; order Squaliformes; family Somniosidae; genus Somniosus; species Somniosus microcephalus. The sequence continues at coordinate 90,818,072 of NW_028225180.1, read as the reverse complement.
TCGTGGATGACCGGAGCCTAGATATGCTCCCCTTGCGTTTCCCCCACACCCTAAAAATACCCACCGAGGTGGAAATCCATCACAGGACGGATTTCTAAAACCGCCGGTCTCAGTTACCGTCCCGATGATCAGAGTTGGGGAGGAGTAGCAGGCAGGTTCTAGACTGCGCTGGGGCTTTGCCAATGACCAGCTCAAACCAACCCTTGACTGGCAACGGGGGCAAGGGGCATCACCTTAAAGGGAGGAGCACTAATTAAAAAACAAATTCTTGGGTGCTGGCTCCTGCTCCCTAAACATTCTAGGGACAGTCACAGAGGGAGCGCGTCACTCACCGGGGGCGGGGAGAGGGTGGCGCCGGAGGTGGACGGCTTCTATGTGTACGAATCTCGGGCCATGCCCTCATGGACCAGCTCTGTGGGGGTCACTGATCTGATCCAACTGGATTATCGAACTCAAGCTTGCTGCCCCTTTAAAATTGTAGTGTTCACACAGGGTGCAAATATGATATGAGGTGTATAAATCACACAGAGGCACACTGCCCCGCTCTCTCTCTCTCTCTCTCACACACACACAGAGCCACATACTGCCCCGCTCTCTCTCTCTCTCACACACACACAGAGCTACATACTGCCCCGCTCTCTCTCTCTCTCTCACACACACAGAGCTACATACTGTCCCGCTCTCTCTCACACACACACAGAGCTACATACTGCCCCGCTCTCTCTCTCACACACAGAGCTACATACTGCCCCGCTCTCTCTCTCTCACACACACAGCTACATACTGTCCCGCTCTCTCTCACACACACACAGAGCTACATACTGCCCCGCTCTCTCTCTCACACACAGAGCCACATACTGTCCTGCTCTCTCTCTCTCACATAGACACAGACTGCCCCGCTCTCTCTCTCACACACAGACACATACTGCCCCGCTCTCTCTCTCTCTCACACACAGAGCTACATACTGCCCCGCTCTCTCTCTCACACAGACACAGCTACATACTGCCCCGCTCTCACACACAGACACAGACTGCCCCGCTCTCTCTCTCACACAGACACAGCTACATACTGCCCCGCTCTCACACACACAGACACATACTGCCCCGCTCTCTCTCTCTCTCACACACAGAGCTACATACTGCCCCGCTCTCTCTCTCACACACAGACACAGCTACATACTGCCCCGCTCTCACACACAGACACAGACTGCCCCGCTCTCTCTCTCACACAGACACAGCTACATACTGCCCCGCTCTCACACACACACAGACACATACTGCCCCGCTCTCTCTCTCACACACAGAGCTACATACTGCCCTGCTCTCTCTCTCTCACACACAGACACATACTGCCCCGCTCTCTCTCTCTCTCTCTCACACAGACACATACTGCCCCGCTCTCTCTCTCTCACACACAGACACATACTGCCCCGCTCTCTCTCTCTCTCACACACAGAGCTACATACTGCCCCGCTCTCTCTCACACACAAGAGCCACATACTGCCCCGCTCTCTCTCTCTCACACACACAGAGCTACATACTGCCCCGCTCTCTCTCTCTCACACACACAGAGCTACATACTGCCCCGCTCTCTCTCTCTCTCACACACAGAGCTACATACTGCCCCGCTCTCTCTCACACACAAGAGCCACATACTGCCCCGCTCTCTCTCTCTCACACACACAGAGCTACATACTGCCCCGCTCTCTCTCTCTCACACACACAGAGCTACATACTGCCCCGCTCTCTCTCTCTCTCACAGAGCCACATACTGCCCCGCTCTCTCTCTCACACAGAGCTACATACTGCCCCGCTCTCTCTCTCACACACACACATACTGCCCCGCTCTCTCTCTCTCACACACATATACTGCCCCGCTCTCTCTCTCTCTCTCACACATACATACTGCCCCGCTCTCTCTCTCTCTCAGAGCTACATACTGCCCCGCTCTCTCTCTCTCTCACAGAGCCACATACTGCCCCGCTCTCTCTCTCTCACACACACATACTGCCCCGCTCTCTCTCTCTCTCTCTCACACAGAGCTACATACTGCCCCGCTCTCTCTCTCTCACAGAGCCACATACTGCCCCGCTCTCTCTCTCTCACACACACAGAGCTACATACTGCCCCGCTCTCTCTCTCTCACACACAGAGCTACATACTGCCCCGCTCTCCCTCTCTCACACACAGAGCTACATACTGCCCCGCTCTCTCTCTCTCACACACACAGAGCTACATACTGCCCCGCTCTCTCTCTCACACACAGAGCTACATACTGCCCCGCTCTCTCTCTCTCTCTCTCTCACAGAGCCACATACTGCCCCGCTCTCTCTCTCACACACACACAGAGCTACATACTGCCCCGCTCTCTCTCACACACACAGAGCTACATACTGCCCCGCTCTCTCTCTCACACACACACAGAGCCACATGCTGCCCCGCTCTCTCTCACACACACACAGAGCTACATACTGCCCCGCTCTCTCTCTCACACACACACAGAGCCACATACTGCCCCGCTCTCTCTCTCTCTCTCTCTCACACACACAGAGCTACATACTGCCCCGCTCTCTCACACACACACGCCTCTACAGGTATCTGTCTGAGAACGGCAGATAGTGCTACCCCCTGCGGTGAGTTTGACTGACAACACATGTAATGCCACTTCCCCGCCACCCGCTAGAGCCCCTCCTGTCCCGGTCGGGTGCATTAGGAAGGAGGAGGGTTGGGGTTTTGGTAAATCGAGGCTTTTTCTTTCAGTGTATCCAGACACAGGCGGCAGCTCCAGCTTCCTGTAAAAGAGATGGGGGGGGGAAACAAGTGCGTGAGCACAGATACTGTAGGATTGCAGGGTCATTTCAAGCATTCTCTCCCCTTGCGTGGCTCACTATTGGCCAGCTGGCCTGCACCACACTGTCTGCTAGCCCATTGCCGAGGATCACAGGAGTAACCCGCCATGCCCCGCCCGGGATGGACACGAGCCCTCCCGCACGTGATTACTCAGTGTAACAGCAACATCTGCTGCTGGACCAGCGTAGTGCAGGAGCCAGCAAACCCCGGGCTGATCCGGTGTCATGTCTCAGTGCTGTTGTGAGGGATCGTCTCTCTTTGGGGCAATGCTCGGTTACAGCCCCGACTTTACAACCAAATGGTCAAAGGGTCAAATCGCACCCATGTTGTGGCCGCTCCTTCAAACATGTCAAACTCTGTCACTGGCTTACTGTGCAAATGCTGTGCCCAGTGAACTGTGCAGACCAGGGCCCCAGGGTCAACGGGGTCAGTGAAAGGAAGAGGGAGGGAGGGAAGAAAGAAAGAAAAAAAGAGAACGAAAGAATAAGAGAAAGGAGGAACGCAATCAGGTTCGGGTGTGATGCCTCCCACGGTCCACCAACCCGAATGACTGCTCAGTCTCGCAGGAGGCGTCATCACTTGGGTGAGGTACCAGAGGGGGACCGGGGCCCACACAAGGGATCAGTACTGTTGGGGAGGGGATGGCGAGGGCAGCAGCGGAAAAGGAAAACGCGCGGCCCGACTCACTGAAGCACTCTGGTTATCAGGGGGCGGCGCTGGCTGAAGAACAATGGCAGCCCGCCTCTGCCCCGGCCCCCCCACCCCCAGCTGACACCAATCGTTCCTGTACAACCGTCGAGGGGCCGTCTGCCAAACAGCGCGGGCACAGACTAGAAGACCCACATCTTGTTCACCCGCTGAAGGCAGGAAAGGGTGAAGATAATTTAGCATTACGGAGAAAAAGGAGATTGCTCACCTTCGGGGGGCTCCGACATGGGCGGGGTTAGGCAGTACATGTGGTATCCGCGGTCGCAGTCATCGCAGAACAGAAGCTGGTCCTACAAACCAAAGACCACAGCAAATCAGTCGGGATAACACTGCCAGCTGTTGCTGACCAGAGCCACCAGTTACAGAGGCGAGCGAGACAGACTCCCATTTCCCCCCCGCCTCTCACCACCTCAGGACGTCCCAAAGCGCTTCACAGCCAATGAAGTACTTTTTTTGAAGTGTGGTCACTGTTGTAATGTAGAAAACGCGGCAGCCAATTTGCGCACAGCAAGCTCTAACAAACAGCAATGCGATAATGACCCGATCATCTGTTTCAGTGATGTTGGTTGAGGGATAAACATAGAAACATAGAAGATAGGAGCGGGAGTAGGCCATTCGGCCCCTCGAGCCTGCTTTGCCATTCAATGAGATCATGGCTGATCATCCAAATTCAGTACCCTGTCCCTGCTTTCTCCCCATATCCCTTGATCCCTTTAGCCTTAAGAAATATATCTAACTCCTTCTTGAATATATTTAATGAATTGGCCTCAACTGCCTTCTGTGGTAGAGAATTCCACAGGTTCACCACTCTCTGGGTGAAGAAATTCCTCCTCATCTCTGTCCTAAATGGCCTACCCCTTATCCTTAGACTGTGACCCCTGGTTCTGGACTCCCCGACCATCGGGAGCATCCTTCCAGCATCTAGTCTGTCTAGTCCTGTTAGAATTTTATAAGTTTCAATGAGATCCCCTCTCATTCTTCTAAACTCTAACGAATATAAGCCTAATAAATATTGGCCCCAGGACACCGGGGAGAACTCCCCCTGCTCTTCTTCCAATAGTGGCCGTGGGGTCTTCTACGTCCACCTGAGAGAGCAGACGGGACAGTTAATAAAGAGAAGTGAAGCTGTTGTGAACAGATGACAGCTCCCCTGCGCTTTCCTCTGTACAAGTTCAGAGGGGAGTGAGTGCTCGACAGCCTGGGCTCCCTCCCGCTCCCCATACTTACATCGTTCTCCGAGGTGCCGCACAGGTTGCAGCACTTGCACTCTATGCACTGCCACCGGTAGGTTTTCACCGCCGCCATCATCACCGGCGTGAACTGCAGGCACGAAGGGTGTCCTGGAGAAAGAAGCACTTGTTTACCGCACGGCTTTTCACTTCCCAATCACAGCTCATACAATCACAGCACATTCGGCCCATCGTACCCGTGCCGGCTCCTTGAAAGAGTTAAACTCGTATCAAACCTCAGATATCCCACACTTGGAGTTACTGTGCACAGTTCTGGTCTCCATATCCCACACTGGAGTTACTGTGCACAGTTCCGGTCTCCATATCCCACACTCGGAGTTACGGTGCACAGTTCTGGTCTCCATATCCCACACTTGGAGTTACTGTGCACAGTTCTAGTCTCCATATCCCACACTGGAGTTACTGTGCACAGTTCTGGTCTCCATATCCCACACGTGGAGTTACTGTGCACAGTTCCAGTCTCCATATCCCACACTGGAGTTACTGTGCACAGTTCTGGTCTCCATATCCCACACGTGGAGTTACTGTGCACAGTTCCGGTCTCCATATCCCACACTCGGAGTTACTGTGCACAGTTCTGGTCTCCATATCCCACACTTGGAGCACTGTGAACAGCTCTGGTCGCCATATTATTAAAAAGGATATAGAGGCACTAAATAAGGTGCAAAAAAGATTTACAAGGATGATACCAGAACTGAGAGATTCTAACTATCAGGAAAGGATGAACAGGCCGGGGCTCTTTTCTCTAGAAAAGAGAAGGCTGAGGGGAGACCTGATCGAGGTCTTTAACATTATGAAGAGTTCGATAAAGTAGACGTAGAGAAGATGTTTCCACTTGTGGGGGAGACCAGAGCTAGGGGCCATCAATATAAGATCGTCACTAATAAATCCAATCGGGAATTCAGGAGAAACTTCTTTCCCCAGAGAATGTGGAACTCGCTGCCACAGGGAGTGGTTGAGGCGAATAGCAGAGATGGATTTAAGGGGAAGCTGGATAAACACATGAGGGAGAAAGGAATAGAAGGATATGGTGATAGGGTGAGATGAAGAGGGGTGGGAGGAGGCTGGTGTGGAGCAGAAACACCGGCACGGAGCAGGTGGGCCGAATGGCCTGTTTCTGTGCTGTACATTCTGTGTAATTCTATATAAGATGTCACACGGTAAAGCAGAGTACCTGAGCGGCCACAGTCGGAGCAGGACACCAGCTCTTCCGACTGCCCCGTCTTCTTGTTTAATCTTGAATCGCCCAGGCAGAAATCACAGTAATTGTTGGGCAAGGCCAGTCCATCAGGCCCCTTCTTGGCTGCAAATTCAAAGCAGGAAACAACGGAATCAGAACTCCCCGTGAATAACATCACTAAACAGGTCACGTACTCAGCAACTACAGGATCATCGCTTACCCGGTTAGAGCAAAAATGCGATGAATGACCCCCTCACCCCGTACCCCCCCTCGCCCCATACCCGGCCTCCCCTGTACCCCCTGTTCCCCATCGTAGCCCCCCTCCCCCCCGGCCTCGCCCCCCCTGCTCCCCATCGTACCCCTCCTCCCCCCGGCCTTTCCTCCCTGTACCCCCTGCTCCCCATCGTACCCCTCCTCCCCCCGGCCTCGCCCCCCCTGTATCCCCCTCACCCCGTACCCCCCTCGCCCCGTACCCGCCCTCCCCTGTACGCCCCCCCGTATCCACCCTCCCCTGTACCCCCCTCCCCGTTCCGCTTCGTAGCCCCCCTCCCCCCCCGTACCTCGGCCTCGCCCCCCCTGTATCCCCCTCACCCCGTACCCCCCTCGCCCCGTACCCGCCCTCCCCTGTACGCCCCCCCGTATCCACCCTCCCCTGTACCCCCCTCCCCGTTCCCCTTCGTAGCCCCCCTCCCCCCCCGTACCTCGGCCTCGCCCCCCCGTATCCCCCGTACCCCCCTCACCCTGTACCCACCCTCCCCTGTACGCCCCCCGTATCCACCCTCCCCTGTACCCCCCCCTCCCCCATCGTAGCCCCCCTCCCCCCCGTACCTCGGCCTCGCCCCCCCTGTATCCCCCGTATCCCCCTCACCCCGTACCCACCCTCCCCTGTACGCCCCCCCGTATCCACCCTCCCCTGTACCCCCCTCCCCCATCGTAGCCCCCCTCCCCCCCGTACCTCGGCCTCGCCCCCCCGTATCCCCCTTGCCCTGTACCCACCCTCCCCTGTACGCCACCCCGTACCCGCCCTCCCCGTACCCCCCTCCCTGTTCCCCATCGTAGCCCCCCATCCCCCGTACCCTCCCCCCCCTGTATCTCCCGTACCCCCCTCCCCTCGGCCTCACCCTGTACCCCAGCTGACAGCTATCGCTTCCCGATGTCTTTACTACTTTGCAACTGCCATGTATCCAATTGTCTGTTTTCAGCCCCTCTGTCTTCACAGGGGTGGAGTGGGGTGGGGGGGCCTGCCCTGCCCTGTGTGAACGGTTAGTTGCCCCTGGGTGGGGGAGTCTCACGAATGTGAACACAGCCTCTCCCTTTGTGCAGCAGAGTGGGTGCGAGATGATTCCCACGGAGGGAGTGCGGGCTATCGGGCTCTGGCAGCACCGGACATCACTCGGCGCAGGCTGCCCACTCCCTCGCACAGCCTGGGATTGGTGCAGGGGAGAGAGAGTGAACAAGTCCCTCCAAAGCACGCTGTGTGATTAGTTCGATTTTAAATGGTTGATATTTACAGTAACAGGACCGTCCAGGACTCCGAGAGAGGAGAGTGGGATACTTTACACTGGCCCAGACTCCAGCAGGTAAAATCATTCAGCAGCTCGGAGATATTTGCAACCTGTAAACCTCCTCCGACACCCACAGGACCCGCCCGCTCCCGACCAGTTCAGCACGAGGGCAGTGTCAGCTTCACAGGTACCCGGCCTGCTCATAGTTGTCGCCCGCACCTCCCCACGCCCCAATACAGTAAGGTAATAAGAGAGGTTTGCTCCAGACCTGCTTTCAACTTTCTGAAGTCACCTGGAGGTCGACCCACTGCAATGAAGAGAAGGGGACAGTGAGAAAAGACAAGCATTCTGGGCTTTCTCCTGCTACTAGTTCCCTAATCGTCAGTCACACAAACTCTTCAGGGTTCTAAGAGGGTGCGGGGCTGACTCTTGCAGGGGTACACTTTGATGGGTGTCAACCGCCCTCTGGTACCTCGGCCCAAGTGCCCCTTTATTTCATGCACACTAGTGCCAGCAGGCTGCTCGACTGCAGAAGGCATCACAGTCAAGCTTTGTCCCGTCTCTACTTCCCAGCAGGACGTCACTGGGCAGCGAACAGGAACAGGAACCCTGACTGACTTGACCCCCAACCACCGCCACCGCCACCTCCACCCCCCACCCCACAAATGGCACTGAGGTCAACTGTAGCAAAGCCTCTTCCCCTACCTTCTGTCCTGGCTGCGATCAGCAAAGTCAGCACAGACCAAACCCGAGGACTGCCTGATCTGTACGGCTCACGTCACGCAGTCAGGATATTCACCGAATGAGCCATCAGGGGAGCAAGTATATTTTGGAAATCAATAGGGAATCAGGAAAGGTCCCTGCGCGGCATCGAGCGCGCCCTGAACCGACCTTCCACTGTCATAGGCTAACTTATTTAATCTCGTAAGGAGGTGAACAAACACAAGAAAGAATTCCAGTAAGAGTCAAAGAAAGCAGAACTCTCCAGTATGCAGATAACGGCATTTAGAAACAGGAGGAGGCCATTCAGCCCCTCGAGCCTGTTACACAGGAACAGGAAGAGGCCATTCAGCCCCTCGAGCCTATTCCGCCATTCAATGAGATCACGGCTGACCCGCTCCTCAACTCCATTACCCCGCCTTTGCTCCATATCCCGCGATACCCAACCAAAACCTATCAAACCCCACAGCCTTTTGGGGGAGAGAGTTCCTGATTTCCGCCACCCTTTGTGTGAAGAAGTGCTTCCTGACATCACCCCTGAACGGCCTGGCTCTAATTTTAAGGTTCTGCCCCCTTGTTCTGGACTCCCCCCACCAGAGGAAATAGTTTCGCTCTCTCTACCCTATCGAATCCTTTTAACATTTTAACAGATTAACCTCACAATTTTCTAACTCAAGGGAATACAAGCCAAGTTTATGCAACCTGTCCTCATAATTTAACCCGCCGAGCCCCGGGAATTGTTCGGCCGTGGGTGACCCAGCCTGTGAAAAAGGAAGAGCTCCTGGATTGTTCAAAGGCACAAGGTTCCCTCACAGGAACCACTGTAGGAGCTGTCGAGAAAGACAGAAACCGTTCTGGAAAAAAAGACTGAATTATAACTGGGTTAACGATACAATTATGTCACTTTCACAATTAGCTTCATAGATCATACAGGCACGGTATAAAATAATCTCAGGGCAGCGTGACGGATTGAGGGCAAGTGTCCACGCGCTCTAGCACCAAACTATCAGCCGTGGCTCACTGGGTTCAAGCCCCCACTCCAGAGACTTGAGCCCCGTAATCCAGGCCAACACTCCCAGTGTCAGTACCGAGGGAGCGCCGCACTGTCAGAGGGGCGGTACTGAGGGAGCGCCGCACTGTCGGAGGGGCGGTACTGAGGGAGTGCCGCACTGTGGGAGGGGCAGTACTGAGGGAGCGCCGCACTGTGGGAGGGGCAGTACTGAGGGAGCGCCGCACTGTCGGAGGGGCGGTACTGAGGGAGCGCCGCACTGTCGGAGGGGCGGTACTGAGGGAGCGCCGTACTGTCGGAGGGGCAGTACTGAGGGGGAGCGCCGCACTGTCGGAGGGGCAGTACTAAGGGAGTGCCGCACTGTGGGAGGGGCAGTACTGAGGGAGCGCTGCACTGTCGGAGGGGCGGTACTGAGGGAGCGCCGCACTGTCGGAGGGGCGGTACTGAGGGAGCGCCGCACTGTCGGAGGGGCAGTACTGAGGGAGCGCCGCACTGTCGGAGGGGCGGTACTGAGGGAGCGCCGTACTGTCGGAGGGACAGTACTGAGGGAGTGCCGCACTGTCGGAGGAGCAGTTTGTCGGAGGAGACATTAAACCGAGGCCCCGTCTGCCCTCTGAGGTGGATGTAAAAGATCCCATGGTGCTATTTTGAAGAAGAGCAGGGGGAGTTCTCCCCGGTGTCCTGGGGCCAATATTTATCCCTCAACCAACATCACTAAAAAACAGATGATCCGGTCATTATCACATTTCTGTTTGTGGGAGCTTGCTGTGCGCAAATTGGCTGCCGCGTTTCCCACATTACAACAGTGACCACACTTAAAAATTGGCTGTAAAGTGCTTTGGGAGGTCCTGAGGTTGTGAAAGGCGCAGGAGAAATGGGAGTCTGTCTTTCTATATAGACCGTGAAGACTTATCCTTGACCTGTGCGGACTTTGGTGATGTCAGGTGTGGCGTGGCGGGTTGGGGAGGGGGCACAGGTCAGGATATCATCTCGTCTTCGATCGCTACGCAATGATTGCTGCTTGCAGGGGCTTGGTGTGTGGGACATCGGGCTGGGCTGGGATTTCCTTGCCATTAAATAGCCCAGCCACACCCACTGCCTCAGGCTCCCGTGTACAGAACGGCCGCTGGAGTGGTCTGCCGGAGTGGCCCCCGGTGCCAGCCTGGCTGCTGCCCAGCGCCAGTCAGCACCTTACGGAAAAGCAAGTAAAAGTCTCAAAACCATTCACGGCTCCCTCCTCACGCACGGGACTCGAAGGTCAAACTTCAAAGCTCAGGTGCTCAAAGAAACCTTTCAGCTTCCGAGGAACTGTAAAGTGTCCAGCGATCAGTGGGTGGATTCACAGAATCACACAGCACAGGAGGAGGCCATTCGGCCCATCGTGCCTGTGCCGGCTCTTTGAAAGAGCTCTCCAATTAGTCCCACTCCCCCCTGCTCTCTCCCCACAGCCCTGCAAATATTTTCCTTTTTGAGTATTTATTTATCCAGTTCCCTTGTGAAAGTTGCTCTGTTTCCAAGAGTTGCCGATTGGTTGACTTTGTTGGGTGATCTTCACATGGCGGCGGGTAAGCCCGGGGAGGTGTGAGCACGTGACCCCGGGCAGGAGTCTCTCCCCCTCCCATTGAGACAGCCAATCACAGGGCTCCTACCCCCTCAATACAGCCAATCACAGGGCTCTTCCTCCCCACAATACTGCCAATCGATGGGCTCCGCCTCTTCCCTCATTGAGGCAGCCAATCACAGGGCTCCTCTCTCCAATACAGCCAATCACATGGCGCCTCTTCCCCATTACACCCAATCCCAGGGCTCCTCCCTCCAATACAGCCAATCACATGGCTACTCCCTCCAATACAGCCACTCACAGGACTCCTCCACAATACAGCCAATCCCAGGGCTCCCCCTCCCCAATACAGCCTTTTGAAAGTTACTATTGAATCTGCTTCCACTGTCCTTTCAGGCAGCGCATTCCAGATCACAACAACTCGCTGCGGAAAAACATTCTCCTCATCTCCCCTCTGGCCGTTTTACCAATTATCTTCAATCTGTGTCCTTGGTTACCACCAGTGGAAACAGTACTGAAAGGGAAGCGAACTGGTTAGGCGAGATATTTGATCTGATTTGCTAACAGTGGGAGAGAATGCAGTGTCACAGAGGACCGCTGTCAGGCCGCGCAATCCGACCGATTGGTTGAAACCGACGCACGTTAGACATGCACCCAACCCCTTCCCTCCCGCCCCCAAGAAATAGAAAGATTACAGCCACGCACACTTACGTTCCTCTCTTCTGTGCGATATCGGGATCTGTGGCTCCAGGTCCTTCTCATCGTCGCCCTCCTCGTCTGCCAGATGGGAATGTGCGTAGTGATAGCTGAGACCCGGCCGGTTCTTGTAGCGCTTGCCACAGACTGTGACGGGAGGAAGAAAGAAAGGAGAATTCAGGAAACTAGCCGGAGCCACTGACTAAACGCTGGGTGAATCAAATACCGGAGTTGGGAAGTTTTGTATACCATTCACTCTAAAGGCACACCAAGCCGGGGATTACCGCTTGCCTGATTCATTTATCGCGACAAAGCAAGGGCTACTTTCAGCCTACGAAATGGCAGGTAGTGAGGAGAGCAGGCAGCCAAATAAAACGTGGCTGGGGAAACGAGGTAAAGAAAACAAGCAAAACTAAGCACAGGAATTGCAGTGTTGTGACAGGACAGAGCATCAGGCTTGAACGGTCAGCTTTTGGTCAATTTGCTTCGGTGATGTATGCGCCATTGGCTTCTTTCCATCACGGTATATGTACAGTTAAAAACCAGGCTCAATCACCGAGAATTACACAGTGTTTACAGCACAGAAACAGGCCATTCGGCCCATCTGCTCCGTGCCGGTGTTTCTGCTCCACTCGAGCCTCCTCCCACCCTCTTCATCTCCCCCCTATCAGCAGATCCTTCTATTCCTGTCTCCCTCGTGTGTTTATCCAGCTTCCCCTTAAATCCATCTCTGCTATTCGCCTCGACCACTCCCTGTGGCAGCGAGTTCCACATTCTCCCCACTCTCTGGGTAAAGAAGTTTCTCCTCAATTCCCGATTGGATTTATTAGTGACGATCTTATATTGACGGCCCCTAGTTCTGGTCTCCCCCACAAGTGGAAACATCTTCTCTATGTCTACCCTATCGAACCCCGGCATAATCTTAAAGACCTCGATCAGGTCACCCTCAGCCTGTTCAGTCTTTTCTTACAGTGATAACCTCTCAGTTCTGGATCCTTGTACCTTTGGCCCACAGAAAGGTATTATTTCTGGTCAGGTACTTGAGGGAGGGGGCAAACCATTCCATTCCATCACAAACACCTCCAGGGTTTGGGTTGTATGTATACATGTATGATCGGCAGGCCGACTGATTTTAAGGCACACATATTGAAATTTCTTTTGTCGCGATCAAAAGTAGTATTTTAGGCCGTCTTGTTTGAACTGAATAGCTCTTAGTGACTTTACAGACAACACACGGTCCGTGCGATCTCCCGGACTGGGCTTCCATCGCCTGAGGGGGTCAGAGAGGAATTTCCCCAGAGTATATTTCCCCTTATTGGATCTAGGGTTTGTCTCTGTTTCCTTGCCTCTCCCAGGAGATTGCATGGCTGCAGGGGTACGAGGGAGGGAGGTACTGCTCAGTAATGATGCTCCAGATAGCATGAGTGTGCAGCAGGCTTGATGGAGCTGCTGGTCTTTCCCTGCCCGTCAATTTTGTACCTTGGTAATGGAAAGGAAGAGAGAGTCTCCATGGACATCTATTTTCACTATGGAGGAGGACGATGTAGACATAGAAATAGGGCGGGGGGACTGTGATATGCTCGAACATATTAACATCGAGAGGGAGGAGGTATTGGCGGTTTTAGCAGGCCTAAAAATGGATAAATCCCCAGGCCCGGATGAAATGTATCCCAGGCTGCTGTGTGAGGCAAAGGAAGAGATTGCGGGGGCTCTAACACATATATTCAGGACCTCTCTGGCCACAGGGGATGTGCCAGAGGACTGGAGAACCGCTAATGTAGTACCATTATTCAAGAAGGGAAGTAGGGAAAAACCGGGGAACTACAGGCCAGTGAGCCTAACATCAGTGGTAGGAAAATTATTGGAAAAAATTCTGAGGGACAAAATTAGTCTCCACTTGGAGAGACAAGGATTAATCAGGGATAGTCAACATGGCTTTGTCAAGGGAAGATCATGTCTGACTAATTTGATTGAATTTTTTGAGGGGGTGACTAGGTGTGTGGATGAGGGTAACGCAGTGGATGTGGTATACATGGATTTCAGTAAGGCCTTCAATAAAGTCCCGCACAGGAGACTGGTCAAGAAGGTAAGAGCCCATGGAATCCAGGGTGCCTTGGCACATTGGATACAAAACTGGCTTAGTGGCAGAAGGCAGAGGGTGATGGTCGAAGGTTGTTTTTGTGACTGGAAGCCTGTGGCCAGTGGGGTGCCACAGGGATCGGTGCTGGGTCCCTTGCTGTTTGTGGTCTACATTAATGACTTGGATATGAATGTAAAAGGTATGATCAGTAAGTTCGCGGATGATACAAAAATTGGTAGGGTGGTAAATAGCGAGGAGGGTAGCCTCAGTCTGCAGGACGATATAGATGGGTTGGTCAGATGGGCGGAACAGTGGCAAATGGAATTTAACCCGGAAAAGTGCGAGGTGATGCACTTTGGGGGGACTAACAAGGCAAGGGAATACGCAATGAATGGTAAGACCCTAGGCAAGACGGAGGGGCAGAGGGGTCTGGGTGTGCAAGTGCACAGATCCCTGAAGGCGGCGGAACAGGTGGATAAGGTGGTAAAAAAGGCATATGGGATACTTGCCTTCATTAGCCGAGGCATAGAATATAAAAGCAAGGAGGTTATGATGGAGCTGTATAAAACACTGGTTAGGCCACAGCTGGAATACTGTGTGCAGTTCTGGTCGCCACACTACAGGAAGGATGTGATCACTTTGGAGAGGGTGCAGAGGAGATTCACCAGGATGTTACCAGGGCTGGAGCGCTTCAGCTATGAAGAAAGACTGGGCAGATTGGGTTTGTTTTCCTTGGAGCAGAGGAGGCTGAGGGGGGACATGATTGAGGTGTACAAAATTATGAAGGGCATAGATAGGATGGATACTGAGGAGCTTTTTCCCTTAGTAGAAGGGTCAATAACTAGGGGGCATAGATTCAAGGTAAAGGGCGGGAGGTTTAGAGGGGATTTGAGAAACAACTTTTTCACCCAGAGGGTGGTTGGAGTCTGGAACTCACTGCCTGAAAGGGTTGTGGAGGCAGGAACCCTCACAACATTTAAGAAGCATTTGGATGAGCACTTGAAATGCCATAACATACAAGGCTACGGACCAAATGCTGGAATATGGGATTAGATTAGACAGGGCTTGATGGCCGGCACGGACACGATGGGCCGAAGGGCCTCTATCCGTGCTGTATAACTCTATGACTCTACAGCAATGCTCAGGCACCATGTGTTCACTCGCCTTACATGCCGGTCCCGAGGAGGGATTGTTAAGCCTGTAACTGCTGAAATTCTCCCCTGTCCCATTGCTAGTGTTCACTTATCCAAGTTACTATTTAATGTGGCTTTCAGCCAAAGCCACAATCTCACGAAGCGTTTACTCTCCCGGCTTCCAAAGTCCAGGAGCCTCGGCCGAGATCTCTGAAATACTGCAACAAGGGCTTTCTGTCTGATCCCCGGGCGCGTTACACCGGGCCCAGAGATTGGGCGGGTTAGGGTGCGCTCCGGGTCGTAGACACCAAGGGCTGGCTCGGCATTCCGACCCCGACAAAAAAAACAAGGCCGGCACAAAACTAGAAATGCAACGGGTGCGCCTGAACAGAGCGAGAGCGAGAGAGAGCCGCAGCTCCTCCCCAACGGCACAACGCAATGGCGCAAATCACCTCCAGTAAAAGGGATGGAAATTCCTTCGTCACAAGAGGGAGGTGGAAAAGGTTAGCAGTAGTTATAGCTCCTGAGTCAGAAGGTTGTGGGTTCAAGAATCACTCGAGACTTCAGCCCACTCCCAGTGCAGTACTGAGGGAGCGCCGCACTGTCGGAGGGGCAGTGCTGAGGGAGCGCCCCACTGTCGGAGGGGCAGTGCTGAGGGAGCGCCGCACTGTCGGAGGGGCAGTGCTGAGGGAGCGCCGCACTGTCGGAGGGGCAGTACTGAGGGAGCGCCGCACTGTCGGAGGGGCAGTACTGAGGGAGCGCCGCACTGTCGGAGGGGCAGTACTGAGGGAGCGCCGCACTGTCGGAGGGGCAGTACTGAGGGAGCGCCGCACTGTCGGAGGGGCAGTACTGAGGGAGCGCCGCACTGTCGGAGGGGCAGTACTGAGGGAGCGCCCCACTGTCGGAGGGGCAGTGCTGAGGGAGCGCCGCACTGTCGGAGGGGCAGTGCTGAGGGAGCGCCGCACTGTCGGAGGGGCAGTACTGAGGGAGCGCCGCACTGTCGGAGGGGCAGTACTGAGGGAGCGCCGCACTGTCGGAGGGGCAGTACTGAGGGAGCGCCGCACTGTCGGAGTGGCCATTAAACCGAGGCCCGTCTGCCCTCTCAGGTGGATGTAAAAGATCCCACAGCCACTATTGGAAGAAGGGAAGCTGAGCTCTCACTGGTGTCCTGGCCAATATTAATCTCTCAGGTAACATCAAAAACATCTTAACTGATTATCACAGTGCTGTTTGTGGGATCTTGCTTTGCGCAAATTGTCTGCCGCGTTTCCTACATTACAACAGTGACTACACTTCAAAAAATGTACTTCATTGACTGTGAAGTGCTTTGGGACATCCTGAGGTGGGGAAAGGCGCTTCAGTACTGCAAGTCCTTTATTTCCAGTGATTTACCACAGAATACTCTGTCAAAGATCTCAGGGCAGTTGGGGGGTGGGGGGAGTTACTGGAGATGGTGGGGAGGGGGGGGGGGGGGGAAGGAGAGACAGAGTGAAGATGGTGGAAAATTTGAAAGGAAGACCAGAAAGGGAAGAAAGTTATCAGCGATCACACCTTCAGATCAATTTCAAAGCTTTTCTTAAAATAATGAGCGAGAAATTTCAGCGCAGTCTGATCAAACCGTGAAAAGAACTGAACTCGTAATCTTATCTTACAGTAAAGCACATGGTGCACACACTGCCTGCAGGCGCTGTCCCAATAACAGGCCACGAGCCTGGGCAGTCCTGCCCTCTGGGCCCAGGCAGCCCTTTGCCCTTGGACTCCTTCCTGTCTTGGTCTGTCCCATTTAAACGCCCCGGGCCTGGTGGTGTTGTCTCGGCGGTGGGTAAACCTCAAGTCAGAACACTGGCATCGGTTCGTAGCAGCGACTGCAGATGGTTACGGATTAGGCACAACACCCCATATACACTTGCTCGTGTCACAAACACTTCTAACGCGCACACACGCACGCAATGATAACTGCAGAAAGATTCAGCCAGCACCGAACGCGCATGCTTTGCACAATTTTTTCCTTGTCCTATATTTTGAGAGTGGAGTCAAAATGGCTCATGGCTTGGCGCTCACACCGTGCTGGGAAAGTGAGGACGGGTTCCCGGCATTCCTGACGCGCAAACCGGCCAGCAAGTTCAGGGGGATTAAGAGATCGGCGGTGAGTGGCGAATCTCCAGAACGTGCCGGTCGACTTACGCCGCTCCGCGTCACCGGCCTGACCTGACACGCCAGGCCCCGGACGGCGCGCCAGGTTGGCTATTCGACCGCGGAGAGCATCGCCAGCGAGCAGTCCACTGCAACAGGGGCCACTGGGTAGCGATGGGAAACAGGAATGCTGGCTTATTCCCTCCCTCCCCCCCACCCCCCCCCCAATAGCTCAGGGACACTGCCCGATTGTAACGCTTGCCTCACCCCCGCCGTACTGAGATCAGCTGCTAAACTCCGAGGCGCGGGATTGAGCCTCGAACCTCCCAGGCCTCAAGGCTCAGCCACTCGGCGGTGCGAGCGCGGGCTAACATTTTCACGCTGGATCTTCCACCGCCCCCCGCCTCGAAGCAACACGTACAGAAAACCAGAACCATAGAAAGTCACAGACAGAAGCAAGAGACACAGGCAGGGAGAGGACAGCGAGAAGCTCCAGAATACCTCTTTCAGAAGGTTTGGAGTTATGCTTTTGTTTGCATCTATCTGCAACAGAGAAGATAAAGAGAGTGAAAAGATCTCAAAGAACACGTGCGATTTATTTTAATTATTTTTTTAAAAAGAGAAAAAGCAGAGGGTCAGAATAATTCAGTGTCTGGGGGGGGGTCATGCAGATCACGCCAACCAACTCACTGTTCAGACACGCTTATCGTACCGAGATCCTACTCCAGCTTTGTACAGAGTGGGGAAAGGCAGGCGGGCGGGCGGGCGCGGATCGAACTCTGTCTATTGTACAGGAGGTTGTTCAGTGCAAGCAGTTCTCGAATACCCTGGGGCCCGAGTGCTGTGGATTCCACACAGCACTGAATCCCGCCCCGTTCACACCGCGGCGTGGACCAGTGTAAACTTTTTTGAAACTTTACGAGGCCATTTCTTGGGGTGGAGGGGACGGAGGTTCTGGGGTGGGGGAGCGCTGTCCCTGGAAGGGTGTAACAGTAGGGGGGGGTCAGTGACTTCAGCACAAGGGGGCAAGGAAGCGGCCCAAACGCGAGCGGGTCTGATCACAGAGCACCGTCAAGAAACAAAACAAAGGATGTTTCTCAGCCTCTCGAGGGGGGGGGGCAACAAAAGGGAAAATGACAAAACCCCCGAGCTTTAGTATGGGTTATTGTCGCTGATATTATAGGCTTTTATTGCCAAGATGCAAGTGTCATTGCTGTACTGCTGGTTATCACAGATACAGCATGGTTTACCCCCAGTATTTATAAGGCCTATTATGGCCGATATTGTACAGGGTATTATCGTCAATACTGTACGAGTTATCACCGATACAGCAAGGGTCATTATTGCCAATATAGCAGGGGCTAGCACCAATATTTGTAAGAGTTAATATTGCCAATAATGCATGGGTATGATCGATACTGTACGAGTTAGCATTGCCAATATACGGATTATTGCAAATATACTGCACGGATTATCGCCAATACTGTGCGAGTTATCAATATTGTACGGGTTATCGCTGCCAATCCTGAACGGGCTATTATTGCACGTGCATTATTGCCAATACTGTACTGAACATCACCAATATTGTCAGGGGTATTATTGCCAATACGGCACAGGCTACATCACTAATACTGCACGGGCTCCTATCAGCAACACCACACGGGTTCTCGTTGATATTTGACAGGTTGTCACCAATATTGCATGGAATATTACCGGCGGTATTTAACATGGGTTATGTCCTGATATTGCAGAGGTTATTGCCGATACTGGATGGGACGTTATTGCAAGGTCCTTATACGGGTTTCTGCTGATATTAAATGTGTAATCAGTGACACGGAGCGGGTTAACAGAAACAGACAGGACGCAGGAACAGTCTGAGCCGGCGAGGAGAGTTGCAAGTTATTCAGCGGCCCAGGTTCTGTTCTTTGGAGAGCTGTTGCGAGGCTTTGCCGTTCGTCGCTGGGAGTCTAGGTGCACACTGCTGTGGGGGCAGGGATGCTGAAGAACAATTCGGCCTCAATATGAGGAGGTGAATGGGCTACTGCTTCAGGGAGCTGGACTCCTTCCCAATCCACACCCCACCCTTCCCCTCAAAATCAAGCTCCTTTGTGTATAGCCCAGAAACTCCAGGATGATTTGGACAGATTGGGTGATTGGGCAGAAGCATGGCAGATGCAGTATAATGTGGATAAATGTGAGGTTATCCATTTTCGTGGCAAAAACAGGAAGGCAGATTATCTGAATGGCAATAGATTGGGAGAAGGGGAAGTGCAACGAGACCTGGGTGTCCTTGTGCACCAGTCGCTGAAGGTAAGCATGCAGGTGCAGCAGGCGGTTAAGAAGGCAAATGGTATGTTGGCCTTCGTAGCGAGAGGGTTCGAGTATAGGAACAAGGATGTCTTGCTGCAGTTGTACAGGGCCTTGGTGAGACCACACCTTGAGTATTGTGTGCAGTTTTGGTCGCCTTATCTGAGGAAGGATGTTCTTGCCATGGAAGGAGTTCAGCGAAGATTCACCAGACTGATACCTGGGATGGCAGGAATGACGTATGAGAGACTGGGACGATTGGGCTTGTACTCGCTGGAGTTTAGAAGAATGAGAGGGGATCTCATTGAAACTTATAAAATTCTAACAGGACTGGACAGACTGGATGCAGGAAGGATGTTCCCGATGGTTGGGGAGTCCAGAACCAGGGGTCACAGTCTAAGGATAAGGGGTAGGCCATTTAGGACAGAGATGAGGAGGAATTTCTTCACCCAGAGAGTGGTGAACCTGTGGAATTCTCTACCACAGAAGGCAGTAGAGGCCAATTCATTAAATATATTCCAGAAGGAGTTGGATATATTTCTTAAGGCTAAAGGGATCAAGGGATATGGGGAGAAGGCAGGGACCGGGTACTGAATTTGGATGATCAGCCATGATCTCATTGAATGGCAGAGCAGGCTCAAGGGGCCGAATGGCCTACTCCTGCTCCTATCTTCTATGTTTCTATAGGACTCCCGATGATGATTTGGGGGATTAATCGATTGTAATTTATATGACTAGATTTATAGGATAAGTGTATTTGCAAAACTAGAGTTAACACGGAGGCTGTCGTCCCCTGTGGCGCCCAGGTGTCTATTAAGTTGCAGGCGGGTTCTTCGATCAGGAGCAGAAGCTTGTTACTTGGTGTTAATCATGTTCTTGGTGGCATTTTCTGTGCAGATTCCAAACCACTTCAGATACAGGATTAGTTTCAATTGCTGGCAAGTGTTACGTGTTTATGTGCAGAAGAATGCATTACATCGCGAGCGAAGGGGAGCTTTGCTCAAAAGTAGAACCAAGCGTGTCTCATTTCGAACCGGCCCACCAGGGGGGTCTCAAGGGCGCGGAAACCGAGTCGTTCCCCCCCCCCCACCCGGTTCACCGCCTCGACCGTGAGGAGGGGATCAAGAGCAACTCCGGGGAACCTCAATCTGCCGGAGATTCAGTCAAAGGCTGCCGAGAAGAACTGCAAGGAGGTCCGCCCATCTCTTCTCTTGTCATGAAACCGTCGAGGTAATTGTGGGAGTCTATTATTGTACGACTAGTCGCTTGCTGTGCCTCTCTGCTTCTGCGTAATTATCTTGCTTCTGAATAAATCTCTTAAATTTAGACTGAACGATGCTGTCTGAGTGTGTTATTTAGTACCTGTAGACAGTGGAACAATTAGTCTCCGAGGACTCTCTTATTCATTCTCGGGATGTGGGCGTCGCTGGCAAGGCCGGCATTTATTGCCCACGCCGAGGTGGTGGTGCTGCTGAGCTGCCATCTTGCACCGCTGGGTAGCAGGATCCATACAATCAAGTGGTTTGCCAGCCCAGTTAGTTAAGAGTCAACCACACTGGGTGTCACCAATCGGCCCAGACCGGGTAAGGACGGCAGGTTTCCTTCCCCTAAAAAAAGGGACATCAGTGACCCAGTCGGCTTTTTAACGACAGTAACGACAGCTTCACGGTCACTTTTACTGAGACCAGATTTTTAATTCCAGATTTTCAAAAACGGAATCTGAATTCTCAAACTGCCCGTGGTGGGATCTGAACTCGCGCTCTCTGGATTACCGGTACAACCACTGTGCCGCCATAATTATTGGTTGCGGGACAAGCCATCGCACTCTCGGCAGTCTGAAGGGTGCAAGGCTCAGACAGCCTGCTTATAGAAAGCACCTGGGTGCCGCGAGCAGGCGACAAAAGACCAAGCTCTGCCCCGCCATTACATTCTCTCTCAGTACCCGCCCGACCGTCCGTGCATTTTACAGGCAACACCGGGAGCACGTCAGGGCAAATGACACTCAACGTGTTCAATATTCATGTTCACAAATTTACCCACTCATCTAAATGCAAATGGTGGGAATATCAGAACCATTCCAAACTTGACAGCAGGGATTCCAATTCTCATCTGCTCCCAAGACTCCCGTCAATGCCGCCGCCCGGACTCATGTTTACAGGAGCAGCCCAACGCTGACGCAGCCTTCCTCATTCCATTCCTGGCGAGGGGAGGGAAGAAGGGGGCGAGCGGAGGGAAGAATGGGGCAAGGAGTGAGGCAGAATGAAGGGGAGGAGGGCAGAGAATGGATTACAGGGGACCGCAGCGAGCCGGGCTGCTGCAGCGGATGGAGACGGGGTACTTACTGTCGCAGGCGTACGGTTTCTCCCGATCCTCGATCGCAGCAGCATCCATCGCTTTCTTCCGTGCGCTCCTGCCAACTCCTTTACCCTGACACACAAAACAAGTTACCCTCAGCAATTCGGTCAAGATCTACTTACAAGCTTTCGAAAGCTGTACTGAGAGATAAACTGCTCTTGGTTTTAATTTGTAAATTATGTATAAGGGTGTACGGTAAATGTACTAGAGGCACGTGGCGAATTCAGCCAGACTGCCAGGAAAAACAACTTGTATTTACACAGCGCCTTTAATGTAGTAAAACGTCCCAGGGCGCATCACAGGAGCGTAAATCTGACCCCGAGCCACATGAGGAGATATTAGGACAGGCGACCAAAAGCTGGGTCAAAGGTCGGTTTTAAGGAGCGTCTGAAAGGAGAGAGAGGCGGAGAGGTTTAGGGAGGGAATTCCAGAGCTCGGGGCCCAGGCGGCTGAAGGCACGGCCGCCAATGGTGGAGCGATGGAAATCGGGGATTGAGCAAGAGGCCGGAATTGGAGGAGCGCCGAGATCTGGGAGGGTTGTGGGGCTGGACGGGCGAGGCTGTAAGTACAATCAGAGGCAGCCTCCCATTCCCTTCGATGACGGGGATAATTATCTGACGTACACTTCGCTTACCGTTGCAGGGATCACTCAAATCACTGGCTCGTCGGACTAAACTCTGCCCCAAAACATTACAACAAGTCGCACTTATTTTGTGTCTACAACAGAAACACCCTCGAGCCGCTTCATACACGGGAGGGGGGTTAAATTAAAAAAAATAAAAAGGTAAATTTTTATTGTAAAAACGGAATGAGACTCTGGAGAAAGTGCGAAAAAAGATTCCCAAGGGTGATACCAGAATTGAGAGGTTATAACTAGCGAGAAAGATTGTTCAAGAAAAGAGAAGGCAGAGGGGTGACCTGATAAAAAGGTCTTTAAAATAATGAAGATGTTCGATAGGGTAGACGTGGAGAAGATGTTTCCACTTGTGGGGGAGACCAGAACTAGGGGCCGTCAATATAAGATCGTCACTAATAAATCCAATCGGGAATTCAGGAGAAACTTCTTTACCCAGAGAGTGGGGAGAATGTGGAACTCGCTGCCACAGGGAGTGGTTGAGGTGAATAGTATAGATGGATTTAAGAGGAAGCTGGATAAACACATGAGGGAGAAAGGAATAGAAGGAGATGCTGATAGGGTGAGATGAAGAGGGTGGGAGGAGGCTGGTGTGGAGCAGAAACACCGGCACGGAGCAGATGGGCCGAATGGACTGTTTCTGGAGGGGGAGATGACCAAAATCACGGCCGAAAGGAAGACTCGTAAAGGAGGAGGAGGAGGAGGTTAAACGGCAGAAGGTTCTGCCATCAATGGTGGAACAAAGGATGGTGCAAAGGCCAGAGTTGGAGTCAGTAGGTTGCAGTAGGAAACATATAAGATTGTGAGGGGGCTTGATCGGGTGGATGCGGGGAGGATGTTTCCACTGATGGGTGAGACTAGAACTAGGGGGCATAATCTTAGAATAAGGGGCTGCCCTTTCAAAACTGAGAGGAGGAGAAACTTCTTCACTCAGAGGGTAGTAAATCTATGGAATTTGCTACCCCAGAGAGCTGTGGAAGCTGCGACATTAAATAAATTTAAAACGGAGATAGACAGTTTCCTAGCTGATAAGGGAATTAGGGGTTACGGGGAGAGGGCAGGGAAGTGAGTCTAGATTCGGATCAGCCATGATCCTATTGAATGGCGGAGCAGGCCCAAGGGGCCGTATGGCCTACTCCTGCTCCTACTTCTTATGTTCTTATGTAGGGGGAGACAAGGATGGAGGAGATTAGAGATAAGGTGGGGTAAGAGTGGATGGTATCGTGATCGACTAAGCTCCCTGGTTCTTCACATTGCGACACTCCTGTGTCCCGTCACTGACTGGCTGCGCTGTACTGAGAATATCAGTTCACCTTGGCGCGGCCTTTGCTGCGGCGTTTCGGGAGGTCCTCCTCATAGTCTTCATCGTCCAGATCATCCAGAAAATCATCCGGATCCAGGATTCTCTGCACACAAACACAGAATGTCATACAGTGCTCCTTCATACAGTACAAGGTTCCAGCACAGAAACCAACCCACGCAATCCAATCCCGCTCACTCCCCATACCCTTTAATATCCCACCCAGTCTGATCCCACTTTCCCCTCACGCCCCGTACCCTTTAATATCCCACCCAGTCTAATCCCTCACTCCCTGCACCCTTTAATATCCCACCCAGTCTAATCCCACTCTCCCCCTCACTCCCCACACCCTTTAATATCCCACCCAGTCTAATCCCACTCTCCCCCTCACTCCCTGCACCCTTTAATATCCCACCCAGTCTAATCCCACTTTCCCCTCACGCCCCGTACCCTTTAATATCCCACCCAGTCTAATCCCACTCTCCCCCTCACCCTTTACTATCCCACCCAGTCTAATCCCATTCCACCCCTCACTCCACGTACCCTTTAATATCCCACCCAGTCTAATCCCACTCTCCCCCTCACTCCCCGCACCCTTTAATATCCCACCCAGTCTAATCCCACTCTCCCCCTCACCCTTTAATATCCCACCCAGTCTAATCCCACTCTCCCCCACTCCCCGCACCCTTTAATATCCCACCCAGTCTAATCCCACTCTCCCCCTCACTCCCCGTACCCTTTAATATCCCACCCAGTCTAATCCCACTCTCCCCCTCACTCCCCGTACCCTTTAATTTCCCACCCAGTCTAATCCCACTCTCCCCCTCTCTCCCCGCACCCTTTAATTTCCCACCCAGTCTAATCCCACTCTCCCCCTCTCTCCCCGTACCCTTTAATATCCCACCCAGTCTAATCCCACTCTCCCCCTCACTCCCCGTACCCTTTAATATCCCACCCAGTCTAATCCCACTCTCCCCCTCACTCCCCGTACCCTTTAATATCCCACCCAGTCTAATCCCACTCTCTCCCTCACTCCCCGAACCCTTTAATATCCCCCCCAGTCTAATCCCACTCTCCCCCTCACTCTTTAATATCCCACCCAGTCTAATCCCACTCTCCCCCTCACTCTTTAATATCCCACCCAGTCTAATCTCACTCTTCTCCCTGCTCTTCTTCAGATAGAGCCTTGGGTACTTTAACATCCACCTGAACAGGGAGGCAGGATCTCAAATCAGAAGGTTGAGGGTTTGTGTCCCACTCCAGAAACCCAAACCCATAATCCAGGCCGACACGCCCGGTGCCAGAACAGAGTGAGTGTTGCACTGTCGGAGGTGCCGTCTTTCAGACGAGACGTTAAACCGAGGCCCTGTCTGCTCTCTCAGGTGGACGTAAAAGATCCCACGGCCACTATTGGAAGAAGAGCAGGGGGAGTTCTCCCCGGTGTCCTGGGGCCAATATTTATCCCTCAACTAATATCACTAAAACAGATGATCTGGTCATTATCACATAGGGAGCTTGCTGTGCACAAATTAGCTGCCGCGTTTCCCACATTACAACAGTGACCACACTTCAAAAGTACTGCATTGGCTGTAATGTGTTTGAGACATCAGATTTCTGATTGGTCCCATTGGAGGACAAGGCACACCCAACAGGTTGCCTGGAATGTGTAATTTGATCCTGTCTGCTGTAGACAAACCTGCAATGTGTACCTAGATCCAGTCTCGCCAGACTACAGAATGTGGAATAAAGACAGTAAATGCTGGAAATACTCAGCAGGTCAGGCAGCAACTGTGGAGAGAGAATCAGAGCTAACGTTTCAGGGTAATGACCTTTCGTCAGCCCGGTTCCGACAAAGGGTCATCGACCTGAAACGTTAACTCTGTTTCTCTCTTCACAGACGCTGCCTGACCTGCTGAGTGTCTCCAGCATTTTCTGTTTTTATATAAGATTTCCAGCATCCGCAGTATTTTGCTTTGGTACAGAATGTGGAAGTCTAGTTAGCTTTGTGAAGATCCTCTGTTAATAGTATTCTGCAATTGTAATTATAGTTGTCCTTGGCAGGTAAAATAAAAGACTTACACACCTTCCGCGCCCTGCTGTTGTTCACAGGGTAGTCATTGAGGCTGTCGTCATCCCTGTGGTCAGATAATCCTCGCTGTTTATCCAGGGCCTCCCCTCGTAGCAACGCCTCCAGACTGCTCCCATCGGGCGGCACCACATTGTCTTTCTTCAACCCCAAATCCAGATCTAAGATTAAAGGGGAAACATGTCAAACACTCCCAGGGCAGGGACAGCACAGGTTAGATACAGAGTAAAGCTCCCTCTACACTGTCCCATCAAACACTCCCAGGGCAGGTACAGCACGGGTTAGATACAGAGTAAAGCTCCCTCTACACTGTCCCATCAAACACTCCCAGGGCAGGTACAGCACGGGTTAGATACAGAGTAAAGCTCCCGCTACACTGTCCCATCAAACACTCCCATGGCAGGTACAGCACGGGTTAGATACAGAGTAAAGCTCCCTCTACACTGTCCCCATCAAACACTCCCAGGGCAGGTACAGCACGGGTTAGATACAGAGTAAAGCTCCCTCTACACGGTCCCATCAAACACTCCCAGGGCAGGTACAGCACAGGTTAGATACAGAGTAAAGCTCCCTCTGCACTGTCCCATCAAACACTCCCAGGGCAGGTACAGCACGGGTTAGATATAGAGTAAAGCTCCCTCTACACTGTCCCATCAAACACTCCCAGAGCAGGTACAGCACGGGTTAGATACAGAGTAAAGCTCCCTCTACACTGTCCCCATCAAACACTCCTAGGGCAGGTACAGCACGGGTTAGATACAGAGTAAAGCTCCCTCTACACTGTCCCATCAAACACTCCCAGTGTAGTGTCCGTGTGTTGATAAAGACACTGAAGACAGGAGTTGGTTCATAGGTGTTTACTAAGCAAAGTCTGGGGGAGGTTCTAACGGATATACACAATATACAGGCTTATATAGCCCGAGTGGCCATTACCGGCATTACAGCACACCTGGGGCTCTTAAAGGCACATACACTACAATTCGTCCCCTTTTAGTTAACCAGTACATCATATTTTAAGTTATTATTAATTACATGTTATATGAAAAATAATATACACATTGCTGTAGTTAATTAATTATAAGTCAGTCTCTCAGGAGGCTTCCTGACTCGGTCCGGCTAACACCTCGGGGGTGTAGTAGTTTCTGGTGGTGTAGTAGGTTCTTTTGGCAGGGCTGATTCGGCTTGAATGCCAGTGTCGGGTTCATCGGGTTCCAGTATCACCGGATCGGAGGTAGATATGGGTATTTCTACTTCATCGTTAGACGTATAGAGTTGTGGTGTAGGTTGTCCCTTTTCGGATGAATTTCTGATTTGGTCAGCATGGCGCCTTATTATGCTTTCTCCGATGTCCACGGTATACATCAGTGGTCCTAGTCGTGTGCAGATAGTTCCAGGCTGCCATTTCTCGGTACGGTAGTCCCGGGCCAAAACTTGTTGACCTATCTGGAAGGTTCTAGTTGGCCTTTCATTCATGCCTTGAAACTGCCGGTTCTCCACGTCCCTTCTGATGTTGGGCTTGACCAAATCCAGCCGGCATCTTAGGTTTCTATTGAAGAACATCATGGCGGGAGTTTGGTTGGTAACCATATGTGTTGCATTCCTGTATGCGAATAAGAAGTTATCCACCTTGTGCTGAAGTTTTATGTCTTCATTACCCATGGCCTTTCTGGCCTTCTTGAAGGTCTGGACAAACCTTTCAGCCAATCCATTGGTGGCGGGATGGTATGGGGCAGACGTGTAGTGCTTAACCCCATTGTTTTTTAAGAACTTTCTGAATTCTTCGGACACAAATTGCGGTCCATTATCAGAACATATCTGTTTCGGCAGCCCATTCCTGGCAAATATGGTCCTTAATACTGTGATGGTTTTTTCCGTGGTGGTGGAGGACATCTTTATTACCTCCGGCCACTTGGAGTGTGCATCAACCGCGATTAAGAACATTGAGTCCATAAATGTACCAGCAAAGTCGATGTGCACCCTTTGCCAGGGAGATGAGGGCCACTCCCATGGATGTAGAGGGGCTTGTGGTGGAGCGTTTTGGACCTTCTGGCATCCTAGGCAGCTCTTGGTCATTTCTTCGATGTCTCCATCGATACCTGGCCACCATACAAACGCCCTAGCTAGGTTCTTCACCTTCACTCCACCCAGATGCCCCTCGTGAAGCTCCTTTAGCACTTTATCCTGGAGTTTGGGTGGAATCACCACTCTGGATCCACACATCAAGGTTCCTCGGCACACTGACAGCTGTTCTCTTCTTTGCGAGAATGCTGGCAACAGTGGTTCGCCATGTGCTGGCCATCCCTTCACTGTTAAATCATAGACCCGTGAGAGAGTCGGGTCATTTCTCGTCTCCCTTTCAATGGCAGAATTTGTTACTGGTAGACATTCCACTATGGTAGAGTGGAACATCTCTACTGGGTCTACTGTAGGTGCTTCTTCTACCGTTGGCAACGGTAGGCGCGATAAACCGTCAGAATCCCATGCTGTTTTGATCCTTTGTATTCTATGTTGTATTGGTGTGCCCCTAGAAAAAGGGACCACCTCTGTAGCCTTTGCGCTGTCATAATGGGAACACCCTTTTTAGGGTTGAATATGGAGATGAGGGGTTGATGGTCAGTCAACAAGGTAAATTTTTGTCCGTGTAGGTAATGGTTGAATTTCTTCACTCCCCATACCAGGCTGAGTGCTTCCCTGTCGATTTGGGCATAGTTACGCTCAGCTGAGTTTAATGAGCGTGACGCAAAAGCTATCGGCCGTTCTGAGCCATCAGGGAATTTATGGGATAATACTGCTCCTATGCCGTAAGGGGATGCATCGCACGCCAGTCTGATTGGCAGTGATGGGTTGTAATGAGCCAAAACTTCTTCGGATGTGATTAAGTCTTTGCATTTATGGAAGGCACATTTACAGTCTTCGTTCCATTTCCAAATCACTCCTGTTTGTAGAAGTTCATTAAGAGGGTGTAGAGAGTTGATAAGTTCGGTAAAAATTTATGATAGTAATTTATTAATCCCAGGAACGACCTTAATTGTGAAACATTTTCAGGTGCTGGGGCTTTTATGACCGCTTCAATTTTTTCAGGTGACTTATGCAACCCTTCATTATTAATTATGTGGCCACAATATGATATTTGATTTTGGAAAAATTCGCACTTGGGGCGATTTGCTCGTAGGCCCCGTTCTTTCAGCCTAGTGAGCACCTGCTCCAAATTGGCAAGGTGCTCGTTGTCGTTTTCTCCTGTTACAAGGATGTCGTCTAGGTAGCATTGAGTCCCCGGAATCCCTTGTAGGACTTGCTCCATAGCTCTTTGCCAGATAGCTGGAGCTGATGCTACTCCAAAAACCAGTCGATTGTACTGGTACAGGCCTTTGTGTGTGTTTATCGTGAGATACTTTTTAGAGGCCTCCTCAACCTCCATCTGTAGATATGCCTGTGCCAAGTCAATTTTGGTGAAACGTTTCCCTCCGGATAGTGAGGCGAAAATATCTTCTATCCTCGGAAGAGGATACTGTACTGTGTGAAGGACCGGGTTTACAGTCACCTTGAAGTCTCCACAGATGCGAATTTTTCTTTGTTCTTCAGATTTATCATTATTTAATGCTTTTTTCATGACTGGAACGATGGGTGTTGCCCACTCGCTCCAATCTATTTTGGATAATACGCCTGCCTTTTCCAAATTCTCCAGCTCTGCCTCGACTGCTGGATGAATTGCGTATGGCACCGGTCTTGCCTTAAAAAATTTGGGAATTGCTGCATCTTCCACTTTTATTGAGGCGGTGATGCCTTTCAAGGTTCCTAGTTTCTCTTGAAACACTTCTTTGGCGTTGGCCAAGATGTCTTTTAATCGTTCAGGTATGATGTCATCATTGTTTATTTTCTTACTGGTCACCGTCAGTGCCTGAATGGAGTGCCAGTCTAAACGTATCTTTCTGATCCATTCACGTCCCAACAATGGTGGACCACCATCTTGTAGAATGTATAAATACAACTTTTGTATTTCTTTGCCGTTGTATACAACAGGCACCCTTATTTTTCCTTTGGGGTATACTTTCTGCCCCGTATATGTTTTTAAGATAATGGATGTGTCTTTTAGAGGTATATGCAAAAATAGCTTCTCGTAATCCCGTTGATTTATTACAGTTAGAGCTGATCCTGTATCTAGCTCCATTTTAACAGGGGACCCTGCTATCGTGAGGGTAACCCAAATGGTTTGGTAATCATCTTTGGCAAGTACATTATGTAATTTGAGACAGCTTAGTCTCTTGTTTTCGGAGTCGCTATCGCTCTTCTGGTCTTCGGAGCTACTGTCCGTCATCATTTGTACCTTCCTGTACTTTCCTTCATTAATTTTTTTTTTTTTCCTGTCTGTGGATTTATTTTGTCCAGATCGGCATACCTGTGCAATGTGTCCAATCTTTCCGCATTGCCTGCATGCTTTGTCCTTGAACCAGCAGTCCTTCTGGTTATGGGCGGATCTGCCGCAGCGATAACATGTTTCGAAACCCTGTGTCATTTCATGGGTGCCGAAGTTCTGTGTCTTTTGTTGTATCTCTGCAGCTCCTCTTGCTGCTGCTTCGTATGATACAGCCATACTGAAAGCTTTGTCCAATGTTAAATCTTTTTCAGAAAGCAGCCTTTTTTGTGTTCCTTCACTTAAGAGACCGCAAACGAATTTGTCTCGAAGATAATCTGCTAGTCCTGCCCCGAATTGTCAGTACTTTGATAGCTTTCTTAATTCTGTTAGGTAATCAGCGTTACTTTCATTCTTGTGTTGATTTCTCTTGAAGAATTTGAATCGTTCCGCTATCAGCAGCGGTGTTGGGTTTAAGTGCTCCTGCAGGGTATCAACAATTTCTTTAAAATTCTTGTCCTTTGGTTTGGCTGGAGTGATTAAATTTTGTAACAGCCCGTATGCCTTTGTGCCCATTAGGTTCAGTAGTACTGAAGCTTTTTTTTCATCTTCTATTCCATTTGCAGTGCAATATACCTCTACTCTTTCCACATATGTGGTCCAATCCTCTATTTCGCTATCAAAAGCATCAATATTGCCAGACTTAGGCATTTCAGAAAAGATATGGCGCTTCCCGCGCTTTCCCGCCGCTGCTGCCGATGACAACACTGTTTCCCGCGGTTTCCGTTCTTTGTTTTTTTATTTGTTTACAGTTGGAGACTCGTTCCCGCCGGACTTTCTCTGCAGGTCTGAATGCTGACCTGCTTGCCGCGCCGGCCGTCTCCCGAGTGCTCCCTCCCAGTCCGTTATTGCTTGCCTCCGATTTCACTGCCTGTCTCAGCTGTAGAGCCAGCCGCTGGAGCCCCAGCCTGATGCCCAGGAAGGATTAGCGCAGTACCTGCCACCAGCTTGGCCAGCTGGTGAAACCACAGCTTCTCTTACTTTCTTGAGTCTTCTGGACGCCCGAGGAATCGATGTCCTGGAGGTGCTGCCGAATTGCAGGTAAGTCCGTTTCCACTTCGTCGCCACTGTAGTGTCCGTGTGTTGATAAAGACACTGAAGACAGGAGTTGGTTCATAGGTGTTTACTAAGCAAAGTCTGGGGGGGGTTCTAACGGATATACACAATATACAGGCTTGTTAGAATAAAATTTTGCTGGACAAGATTTTGCTGGAAAAGACACAAACAACAAATTCGCTGACTGGGACTAATTGAGTCACTGCAGTGTGAGACATGCCACGCTTACGCATGGCTGGAACAAAGTTCATCTCGTGTCCTGACTGGGACTAATTGAATCACTGAGGACTAACAAGGTTCACTGGTATCCTATCATCGAACTAATCACTTGTATCCTATTATCGAACTAATCACATTCCGCCGGGGAACAAGACGGAACGAAGACCTGAAGAGGCAGAATTGGCAACACAAGTGTGTAAACTCCTGACTGGAGGAAAATAACGATATGCGCTAATAAACGAATTGATTGGATGAATGTAAATGATCTAAAACCAACTTCTTGGAATTGTATATAAGCTCGGCACGTACTACAATCGGGGAGAAGGTGCTCTCACAGACCGTGTGGTTGCAGACGCTTCTCCCAGAGCTCTGTCATTTAATAAAGTTGTCTCTCTTACTCAAAGTCTAGTTTCCAAGGAATCATTTTTCCTACAACAGGCTTATATAGCCCGAGTGGCCATTACCAGCATTACAGCACACCTGGGGCTCTTAAAGGCACATACACTACACCCAGGGCAGGTACAGCACAGGTTTGATACAGAGTAAAGCTCCCTCTACACTGTCCCATCAAACACTCCCAGGGCAGGTACAGCACGGGTTAGATACAGAGTAAAGCTCGCGCTACACTGTCCCATCAAACACTCCCAGGGCAGGTACAGCACGGGTTAGATGCAGAGTACACCAGGATTGGGGGTGGGGGGTAAGGGGAGGAAGGCCGTCAAGGATGGATCCTGTATCTTTGCGGGATGTGCCAGCGCAGGTTGTGGAGAAGGCCTCGGAGGGGATGAGGTCGGAGGGATAGTTGACGTTCACAGGGAGCAGTGCTGTGCGGCCGCTGCTTATGGGCATCTGGAAGGAGTGCCCTGAAAACTCATGGTTTTTATTAAAGCATGGTTGAAGGTTGGTGTTTGTTACCATAGCAACTTCATTCATCTGAGACTTGCTGCGTGTGGTCCACACCCACGGCAACCGGCTGTCTGCCGGGCCGATTAACTATTCAACGGGGTCTCAGCACTCGTAATTTAACGGTTCTCACAGACCAGGAGCCGATTGCAGTGCTGGGTACCTGGTTTGAGGGCTGCGAAGCTGAGGTGGGGGTCCTCTGGCGGGTGGGCTCTTCTCTTCTTCCTCCAGCGACGGGCGGGGTAGGTGT
This sequence comes from Somniosus microcephalus, assembly GCF_052327205.1. Classification (NCBI taxonomy): domain Eukaryota; kingdom Metazoa; phylum Chordata; class Chondrichthyes; order Squaliformes; family Somniosidae; genus Somniosus; species Somniosus microcephalus. The sequence goes on along the minus strand of NW_028225180.1, from coordinate 90,785,726 downwards.
ACAACTGACCCGGAGCAATTCCTGCAGGACAGTGAGAATAACACTGCTTAAACCCCAGACTGAGAACCCGAGTCACAGGACAGCCCGCTCACTCCACACCATGACCCCCGCTAACCCCACACTGACCCCGCTAACCCCACACTGACCCCGCTAACCCCACCCCCACACTGACCCCGCTAACCCCACACTGACTCCGCTAAACCCACACTGACCCCGCTAACCCCACCCTGACCCCGCTAACCCCACCCTGACCCCGCTAACCCCACCCCCACACTGATCCCGCTAACCCCACCCCCACTGACCCAGTGAACCCCACTGACCCCGCTAACCCCACTGACCCCGCTAACCCCACACTGACCCCGCTCACCCCACACTGACCCCGCTCACCCCACACTGACCCCGCTCACCCCACACTGACCCCGCTCACCCCACACTGACCCCGCTCACCCCACACTGACCCCGCTAACCCCACACTGACCTCGCTAACCCCACCCCCACACTGACCCCGCTAACCCCACACTGACCTCGCAAACCCCCCACTGACCTCGCAAACCCCCTCCCCAATACTGACACACATCCCCCTCCCCATCCCTCCCCCCCCCCCCCCCCGAGATGTCCCTCCCCGGCCCTCGCTGTCCCCCCCGGCCCTCACTGTCCCCCCGGCCCTCACTGTCCCCCCGGCCCTCACCGCACCCCCCCCGCCCCTCACTGTCCCGCCCGCCCCTCACTGTCCCCCCCCGCCGTCCTTACCCGGCCCTCACTTTCCCCCCCGCCCCCCGCCGTCCTTACCCAGCCCTCACTGTCCCCCCTGGCCCCTCGCTGTCCCCCTCGGCACCTCGCCGCCCCCCCCGGCCCCTCGCCGTCCCCCCCGGCCCCTCGCCGTCCCCCCCGGCCCCTCGCCGCCCCCCGGCCCCTCGCCGTCCCCCCCGGCCCCTCGCCGCCCCCCCCGGCCCCTCGCCGCCCCCCCCGGCCCCTCGCCGTCCCCCCCGGCCCCTCGCCGTCCCCCCGGCCCCTCGCCGTCCCCCCCGGCCCCTCGCCGTCCCCCCCCGGCCCCTCGCCGTCCCCCCCGGCCCCTCGCCGCCCCCCCCGGCCCTCGCCCCCCCCCCCCCCAGCCCTCGCCGCCCCCCCCGGTCCTCCTGTCCCCCCTCTCCCCTTCCTCCGCCTCCCGCCGTCCTTACCCGGCCCTCGGTGCCGTTTCTCCATCCAGATGTAGCAGTTGCTCTGGGCCACTCCGGTCTGCGAGTCGAGGAAGGGCAGTCGCACGCTCCTCTCGGCACACAGCCTGGCGTTGTAATTGTGGCACTGCTCGATGGCATCCTTGTAGTACTGCTCACCGATGCTGCAAGTCGAAAGCACGGCCACAGGTCAGTTAAACCACAGCGGAACGGGAACCGCTTCAGTCTCGGCCCCAGACAGGAAGAACAAGCTGCAAGGGGCTCTTTCCTCTGCGGAGAATGCTGAGGGGAGACCTGATCGAGGTCTTTAAAATTATGAAGGGGGTTCGATAGGGTAGGCGAAGAGAAGATGTTTCCACTTGTGGGGGAGACCAGAGCTAGGGCCGTCAATATAAGACGGTCACTAATAAATCCAATCGGGAATTCAGGAGAAACTTCTTTACCCAGAGAGTGGGGAGAATGTGGAACTCGCTACCACAGGGAGTGGTTGAGGCGAATAGCAGAGATGCCTTTAAGGGGAAGCTGGATAAACACATGAGGGAGACAGGAATAGAAGGATGTGGTGATGGGGTGAGATGAAGAGGGTGGGAGGAGGCTGGTGTGGAGCAAAAACACTGGCACGGAGCAGATGGGCCGAATGGCCTGTTTCTGTGTAATTCTGTGTAAGAGGCGGGTACTTTCCCACCAGCGGAGACCCACTTTGTGTGACGTGTTGGGCCACTCTGCTCTCTCCTGGCTGAAACTAAGGCCCTCGCACCCCACATCTGCTCCAGCAGTGCTGCGAGTGCCCTCCTCCGTGACCAGACCTGTGAAACATTATCGTCTTCAGCCCTTCCTCTCCCCACCCACCTCCCCTCGCCCCACCCTGCCCCAGTGACCTCTGGCCTGGTGTCGCTGCGCTTTCTCCACTCCCCACCCACCCTGCCCCAGTGACCTCTGGCCTGGTGTCGCTGCGCTTTCCCCACTCCCCACCCACCTCCCCTCGCCCCACCCTGCCCCAGTGACCTCTGGCCTGGTGTCGCTGCGCTTTCTCCTCTCCCCACCCACCTCCCCTCGCCCCACCCTGCCCCAGTGACCTCTGGCCTGGTGTCGCTGCGCTTTCCCCACTCCCCACCCACCTCCCCTCGCCCCACCCTGCCCCAGTGACCTCTGGCCTGGTGTCGCTGCGCTTTCTCCTCTCCCCACCCACCTCCCCTCGCCCCAGCCTGCCCCAGTGACCTCTGGCCTGGTGTCGCTGCGCTTTCTCCTCTCCCCACCCACCTCCCCTCGCCCCAGCCTGCCCCAGTGACCTCTGGCCTGGTGTCGCCGCGCTTTCTCCTCTCCCCACCCACCTCCCCTCGCCCTGCCCCAGTGACCTCTGGCCTGGTGTCGCTGCGCTTTCTCCTCTCCCAATCCACCTCCCCTCGCCCCAGCCTGCCCCAGTGACCTCTGGCCTGGTGTCGTTGCGCTTTCTCCTCTCCCCACCCACCTCCCCTCGCCCCACCCTGCCCCAGTGACCTCTGGCCTGGTGTCGCTGCGCTTTCTCCTCTACCCACTCACCTCCCCTCGCCCCACCCTGCCCCAGTGACCTCTGGCCTGGTGTCGCTGCGCTTTCTCCTCTCCCCACCCACCTCCCCTCGCCCTGCCCCAGTGACCTCTGGCCTGGTGTCGCTGCGCTTTCTCCTCTACCCACTCACCTCCCCTCGCCCCACCCTGCCCCAGTGACCTCTGGCCTGGTGTCACTGCGCTTTCTCCTCTCCCCACCCACCTCCCCTCGCCCCACCCTGCCCCAGTGACCTCTGGCCTGGTGTCGCTGCGCTTTCTCCTCTACCCACTCACCTCCCCTCGCCCCAGCCTGCCCCAGTGACCTCTGGCCTGGTGTCGCTGCGCTTTCTCCTCTCCCCACCCACCTCCCCTCGCCCCACCCTGCCCCAGTGACCTCTGGCCTGGTGTCGCTGCGCTTTCTCCTCTCCCCACCCACCTCCCCTCGCCCCACCCTGCCCCAGTGACCTCTGGTCTGGTGTCGCTGCGCTTTCTCCACTCCCCACCCACCTCCCCTCGCCCTGCCCCAGTGACCTCTGGCCTGGTGTCGCTGCGCTTTCTCCTCTCCCAATCCACCTCCCCTCGCCCCAGCCTGCCCCAGTGACCTCTGGCCTGGTGTCGTTGCGCTTTCTCCTCTCCCCACCCACCTCCCCTCGCCCCACCCTGCCCCAGTGACCTCTGGCCTGGTGTCGCTGCGCTTTCTCCTCTCCCCACCCACCTCCCCTCGCCCCACCCTGCCCCAGTGACCTCTGGCCTGGTGTCGCTGCGCTTTCTCCTCTACCCACTCACCTCCCCTCGCCCCAGCCTGCCCCAGTGACCTCTGGCCTGGTGTCGCTGCGCTTTCTCCTCTCCCCACCCACCTCCCCTCGCCCTGCCCCAGTGACCTCTGGCCTGGTGTCGCTGCGCTTTCTCCTCTCCCAATCCACCTCCCCTCGCCCCAGCCTGCCCCAGTGACCTCTGGCCTGGTGTCGTTGCGCTTTCTCCTCTCCCCACCCACCTCCCCTCGCCCCACCCTGCCCCAGTGACCTCTGGCCTGGTGTCGCTGCGCTTTCTCCTCTACCCACTCACCTCCCCTCGCCCCACCCTGCCCCAGTGACCTCTGGCCTGGTGTCGCTGCGCTTTCTCCTCTCCCCACCCACCTCCCCTCGCCCTGCCCCAGTGACCTCTGGCCTGGTGTCGCTGCGCTTTCTCCTCTACCCACTCACCTCCCCTCGCCCCACCCTGCCCCAGTGACCTCTGGCCTGGTGTCACTGCGCTTTCTCCTCTCCCCACCCACCTCCCCTCGCCCCACCCTGCCCCAGTGACCTCTGGCCTGGTGTCGCTGCGCTTTCTCCTCTACCCACTCACCTCCCCTCGCCCCAGCCTGCCCCAGTGACCTCTGGCCTGGTGTCGCTGCGCTTTCTCCTCTCCCCACCCACCTCCCCTCGCCCCACCCTGCCCCAGTGACCTCTGGCCTGGTGTCGCTGCGCTTTCTCCTCTCCCCACCCACCTCCCCTCGCCCCACCCTGCCCCAGTGACCTCTGGTCTGGTGTCGCTGCGCTTTCTCCACTCCCCACCCACCTCCCCTCGCCCTGCCCCAGTGACCTCTGGCCTGGTGTCGCTGCGCTTTCTCCTCTCCCAATCCACCTCCCCTCGCCCCAGCCTGCCCCAGTGACCTCTGGCCTGGTGTCGTTGCGCTTTCTCCTCTCCCCACCCACCTCCCCTCGCCCCACCCTGCCCCAGTGACCTCTGGCCTGGTGTCGCTGCGCTTTCTCCTCTCCCCACCCACCTCCCCTCGCCCCACCCTGCCCCAGTGACCTCTGGCCTGGTGTCGCTGCGCTTTCTCCTCTACCCACTCACCTCCCCTCGCCCCAGCCTGCCCCAGTGACCTCTGGCCTGGTGTCGCTGCGCTTTCTCCTCTCCCCACCCACCTCCCCTCGCCCCACCCTGCCCCAGTGACCTCTGGCCTGGTGTCGCTGCGCTTTCTCCTCTCCCCACCCACCTCCCCTCGCCCCACCCTGCCCCAGTGACCTCTGGTCTGGTGTCGCCGCGCTTTCTCCTCTCCCCACCCACCTCCCCTCGCCCCACCCTGCCCCAGTGACCTCTGGCCTGGTGTCGCTGCACTTTCTCCTCTCCCCACCCACCTCACCTCGCCCCACCCTGCCTCAGTGACCTCTGGCCTGGTGTCGCTGCGCTTTCTCCTCTCCCCACCCGCCTCCCCTCGCCCCACCCTGCCCCAGTGACCTCTGGCCTGGTGTCGCTGCGCTTTCTCCTCTCCCAATCCACCTCCCCTCGCCCCAGCCTGCCTCAGTGACCTCTGGCCTGGTGTCGCTGCGCTTTCTCCACTCCCCATCCCCGGCACCCTCCGCTCTCCCACCTGTGGCCGTTCCTCCAGCCGCTATACCCCCACAGCTTAAAGTTCCCTCCCTCTGCATCCCCACCAGATTAACCACCCACCCCACGTGCTTTCAAAGGCCTCTTGAAGACCCTCTTAGTGTTCCAAGCCCCTCTTTTGCCTTTCCCCCCTCCTGCTCAGTGCTTACTCTGGGAAGACCTGGGGGTGAACGTACACAGATCTTTGAAGGTGGCCGGACCAGCTGATATTGTTAAAAAGCCACACGGCATCCTGGGCTTTATAAACAGAGGCCGAGAGCACAAGAGCAAGGAGGTTACACTAAACCTTTATAAATCACTGGGTTAGGCCCCAGCTGGAGTATTGTGTCCAATTCTGGGCACCGCACTTTAGGAAGGATGTCGAGGCCTTGGAGAGGGTGCGGAGGAGATTTACTAGAATGGTCCCGGGGATGAGGGACTTCAGTTAATGTGGAGAGACTGGAGAAGCTGGGATTGTTCTCCTTAGAGCAGAGAAGGTTAAGGGGAGATTTAATAGAGGTGCTCAAAATCACGAGGGGTTTTTGATGGAGTAAATAAGGAGAAAGTGTTTCCAGTGGCAGGAGGGTGGATAACCAGAGGACACAGATTGAAGATAATCGGTAAAAGAACCAGAGGGGAGATGAGGAGAATGTTTTTCCGCAGCGAGTTGTTGTGATCTGGAATGCGCTGCCTGAAAGGGCGGTGGAAGCAGATTCAATAGTAACTTTCAAAAGGGAATTGGAGAAATACTTGAAAAGGAGAAATGTGCAGGGCTGTGGGGAGAGAGCAGGGGGGAGTGGGACTAATTGGAGAGGTCTTTCAAAGAGCCGGCACAGGCACGACGGGCCGAATGGCCTCCTCCTGTGCTGAATAAATAATGAACAGAACAACAGACACCTTCGGCCTTCTCAGGGTAAGTTCGTCATTCTGTCAAAACTGCATTGTTACAAAGGGTTGTCCGCGCACAGTGCCTTAAGGTGGAACACCTGAAATCTACTGGCTCTGGTGTAGCACACCTCGACCGCTATTGTGTGCACAGTAAGATCCCGCAATGAGAGGAGCTGCCGGTTGAGGTATCTGTTTGGTGCTGTTGGTTGAGGGGCGGTAACACGACTCCATCGGGCGCTTTCCGCCCCGTCACCAGCAGTAACGCTGAATGGCTGGTGTCCAGTCCCGCTTTAGTCAGAGATTATTCAGGCCACGGGTTTTAGCTCCACTTGTCTGTCGGGATCTCTCCCTGACCCACAGCCGAATCGTGTACACATCGCTGCACACACCACTCTACAACTCCTTACACAGAACTTACAGCACAGAAACAGGCCGTTCGACCCAACAGCTCCGTGCCGGTGTTTCTGCTCCACTCGAGCCTCCTCCCACCCTCTTCATCTCCCCCCATCACCATATCCTTCTATTCCTGTCTCCCTCATGTGTTTATCCAGCTTCATAAGAACATAAGAATTCGGACCCTCAAGCCTGCTCCGCCAGTCAGCAAGATCATTGCTTACCTTCGACCTCAACTCCACTTTCCTGCACTATCCCCAAATCCCTTGATTCCACTAGAGTCCAAAAATCTATACTCAATGACTGAGCCTCCACAGCCCTCTGGGGCAGAGAATTCCAAAGATTCACCGCCCTCTGAGTGAAGAAATTCCTCCTCATCTCAATCCTAAATGACTGACCCCTTATCCGGAGACTGTGACCCCTGGTTCTAGACTCCCCAGCCAGGGGGAAACATGCTCCCTGCATCTACCCTGTCAATCCCCCTCAGAATCTTGTATGTTTCAATGCGATCGCCTCTCATTCTTCTAAACTCCAGGGAGTATCGGCCCATTCTACACAATCTCTCCTCATAGGACAGCCCTCTCATCCCAGGGATCAGTCTAGTGAACCTTCGTTGCACCGCCTCCAAGGCAAGTATATCCTTCCTTAGATAAGGAGACCAGAACTGTGCCCAGTACTCCAGGTGTGGTCTCACCAAGGCCCTGTACAATTGGAGCAAGACTTCCTTACTCTTATACTCCAACCCCCTTGCAATAAAGGCCAACATGTCATTTGCCTTCCTTATTGCTTGCTGGACCTGCATCGGGTACAGTGGCACAGTGGCTGTGTTACTGGACTAGTAATCCAGATTGATCAGGAGACCAAAGTTCAAATCCCACCACGGCAGCTGGGGAATTTAAACTCCGTTAATTAAATCAGTAACGGTGCCCATGAAACTATCGGATTGTCATCTGCTTCACTAATGTCCTTTAGGGAAGGAAATCTGCCGTCGTTACCTGGTCTGGGCCTGCACGTGACTCCAGACAATGTGTTTGACTCTGAAATGGCCGAGCCAGCCACCTTCTCAAGGGCAATTAGGGATGGACAATAAATGCTGGCTTTGAGATGCCCACATCCCATGAACGAATTTTTAAAACGCGCTAACTCAGTTTCCTGCACGAGGACACCCAAATCTCTCTGAACACCAGATAGTATCTCACCATTTAAAAAATATTGTTTTTCTATTCTTCCTACCAAAGTGAATAACCTCACATTTCCCCACATTATACTCCATCTGCCACCTTACTGCCCACTCACTCAGTCTGTCGATATCCCTTTGCAGACTCTGTTCTCCCCACAGCTTACTGTCCCACCGAGCTTGGATACATTACACTCGGTCCCTCCATCTAGATCATTAATATAGATTGTGAATAGCTGAGGCCCCAACACTGATCCTTGCGGCACCCCACTAGTTACATCCTGCCAACCTGAAAAAGACCCGTTTATCCCTACTCTCGGTTTTCTGTCCGTTAACCAATCCTCTATCCATGCTACTATATTACCCCCAATCCCATGAGCCCTAATCTTGCATAACAGCCTGTTATGTGTCACCTTATCAAATGCCTTTTGGAAATCCAAAAATAGAAACATAGACGATAGGAGCAGGAGTCGGCCATTCGGCCCCTCGAGCCTGCTCCGCCATTCACTGAGATCATGGCTGATCATCCAAATTCAGTACCCTGTCCCTGCTTTCTCCCCATATCTCTTGATCCCTTTAGCCTTAAGAAATATATCTAACTCCTTCTTGAATATATTTAATGAATTGGCCTCCACTGCCTTGTGTGGTAGAGAATTCCACAGGTTCACCACTCTCTGGGTGAAGAAATTCCTCCTCATCTCTGTCCTAAATGGCTTACCCCTTATCCTTAGACTGTGACCCCTGGTTCTGGTCTCCCCCGCCACCGGGAACATCCTTCCTGCATCTAGTCTGTCTAGTCCTGTTAGAATTTTATAAGTTTCAATACCACACTGGTTCCCCTTTATCCACCCTGCTAGTTACATCCTCAAAAGACGCTAATAAATTTGTTAAACACGATTTCCCTTTCATAAAATCTTAAATGCCTCTATGCTCTTCACCTCACCTACTCCATGTGGTAGCGATTCCACATTCTCACCACTCTGAACTGAAGCAGTTATACAGCACCTTTAAATGTCCCAAGGCACTTCACAGGAGCGATTATCAAACAAAGTTTGACACCGAGCCAAAGAGGTCGGTTTTAAAGAGGAGGCGGAGAGGTTTAGGGAGGGAATTCCAGAGCTCGGGGCCCAGGCGGCCCAAGGCACGGCCGCCAATGGTGGAGCGATGGAAATTATGCGATGCTCAACTGCAGACCGGTCAGTTTAACCTCGGTAGTGGGGAAGCTTTTAGAAACAATAATCAGGAACAAAGTTAACAGTCACTTGGACAAGTGTGGATTAATTAAGGAAAGCCAGCACGGATTTGTTAAAGGCAAATCGTGTTTAACTAATTTGATTGAGTTTTTTGGTGAGGTAACAGAGGGTTGATGAGGGCAATGCAGTTGACGTGGTGTACATGGATTTCCAAAAGACGTTCGACAAAGTGCCACATAATAGGCTCGCCAGCAAAGTTGAAGCCCATGGAATAAAAGGGACAGTGGCAGCATGGATACGGAATTGGCCAAGTGACAGGAAACAGAGAGTAGTGGTGAACGGTTGTATTTCGGACTGGAGGAAGGTATACAGTGGTGTCCCCCAGGGGTCGGTACTAGGACCTCTGCTTTACTTGATATATATTAATGACTTGGATGTGGGTGTACAGGGCACAATTTCAAAATGTGCAGATGACACAAAACGTGGAAGTATAGTGAACAGTGAGGAGGATAGTGATAGACTTCAGGAGGACATAGACAGGCTGGTGGAATGGGCGGACACGTGGCAAACGAAGTTTAACGCAGAAAAGTGTGAAGTGATCCATTTTGGTAGAAAGAATGAGGAGAGGCAATATAAACTAAAGGGTACAATGCTGAAGGGGGTGGAGGAACAGAGAGACCTGGGGGTATGTGCACAAATCATTGAAGGTGGCAGGGCAGGTTGAGAAAGCGGTTAAAAAAGCTTACGGGATCCTGGGCTTCATAAATAGAGGCCGAGAGTACAAAAGCAAGGAAGTTATGAACCTTTATAAAACATTGGTTCGGCCTCAACTGGAGTATTGTGTCCAATTCTGGGCACCGCACTTTAGGAAGGATGTCAAGGCCTTAGAGAGGGTGCAGAAAAGATTTACGAGAATGGTTCCAGGAATGAGGGACTTCAGTTATGTGGATAGACTGGAGAAGGTGGGGTTGTTCTCCTTGGAGCAGAGAAGATTGAGAGGAGATTTGATGGAGGTGTTCAAAATCATGAGGGGTCTGGACAGAGTAGATAGAGGGAAACTGTTCCCATTGGTGGAAGGGTCGAGAACCAGAGGACACAGATTTAAGGTGATTGGCAGAAGAACCAAAGGCGACATGAGGAAAAACTTTTTTACGCAGCGAGTGGTTAGGATCTGGAATGCACTGCCTGAAAGAGTGGTGGAGGCAGACTCAATCACGGCTTTCAAAAGGGAGTTGGATAAGTACCTGAAGGAAAAACATTTGCAGGGCTCCGGGGAAAGGGCGGGGGAGTGGGATATGGAGAGAAGGCAGGGACAGGGTACTGAATTTGGATGATCAGCCATGACCTCATTGAATGGCGGAACAGGCTCGAGGGGCCGAATGGCCTACTCCTGCTCCTATCTTCTATGTTTCTATGACTAGCTGAAGTGCTCTTGCAGAGAGCCGGCACGGGCTGGACGGGCCGAATGGCCTCCTTCTGTGCTGTAACCATTCTATGATTCTATTCTGTGATTCTATGAAGAGGCCAGAGTTGGCGAAGCACATTGTAAATGGGGCAAATTCTACGCAACAGGAACCAGGGTATAAAGGGACCTACTGCGATCTTCACTACTTCAGTCAGAGGCTCTCTACAGCCTCACATTAAAGATGTGCCAACAACAGCTATGTACTAAAGGGGACTTACATACCACTTATAGCATAGAAACATAGAAGATAGGAGCAGGAGTAGGCCATTCGGCCCCTTGAGCCTGTTCCACCATTCAATGAGATCATGGCTGATCATCCAAATTCAGTACTCGGCCCCTGCCTTCTCCCCATATCCCTTGATCCCTTTAGCCTTAAGAAATATATCCAACTCCTTCTTGAATATGGGTGCCTGTCCCCTGCCCTTTACCACTACTCCCAAAATAGATAGATTTTTGGACACTAGGGGAACCAAGGGATATGAAAGGGGTGGGGGGGGGGAGTGGGGTGACAGTGAAGAAGCGAAAGGACTAAAGTCTTAGCAGAAAGGTTGTGTAAAACATCCAGGGACTGCTCACAAAACAGAAAAAGGAAAAAACTTGCATTTATACAGAGCCTTTCACAGCAATTGGGGGAGGTTGAGTGGAGGGGCAGCAAGCGGGGAGATGGGGAGGGGATATAAATACATGTTGCTGGTGTTGTTGTTGTGTTGCTGCTGCTGGTGTTGTGTTGCTGGTGTTGATGTTGCTGCTGGTGTTGGTGTTGTTGTTGCTCCGGGTGTTGGTCCCGGTGTTGGTGTTGTTGTTGCTCTGGGTGTTGGTGTTGTTGTTGTAGGGTTGGGTGTTGTTGTTGCTCCAGGTGTTGGTTTAGTTCCGGGTGTTAGTGTTGTTGTTGCTCCGGGTGTTGGTGTTGTTGTAGGGACTGGTGTTGGTGTTGTTGTTGTAGGGACTGGTGCTGGTGTTGCTCCCGGTGTTGGTGGGTTGGGTGTTGGTGTTGTTGTTGTAGGGACAGGTGTTGTTGTTGTAGGGCCGGGTGTTGTTGTAGGGTCAGGTGTGGGTGTTGCTCCAGGTGTTGTTGTTGTTGTTGTAGGGTCGGGTGTTGGTGTTGTAGGGACTGGTGCTGGTGTTGCTCCCGGTGTTGGTGGGTTGGGTGTTGGTGTTGTTGTTGTAGGGACAGGTGTTGTTGTTGTAGGGCCGGGTGTTGTTGTAGGGTCAGGTGTTGGTGTTGCTCCAGGTGTTGGTGTTGTTGTTGTAGGGTCGGGTGTTGGTGTTGTAGGGACTGGTGTTGTTGCTGTAGGGTCGGGTGTTGTTGTTGCTCCGGGTGTTGGTGTTGGGTCGTGTTGGTGTTGTTGTTGTAGGGTCAGGTGTTGGTGTTGTTGTTGTAGGGTCGGGTGTTGGTGTTGTAGGGACTGGTGTTGCTCCAGGTGTTGGTGGTGTTGTTGTAGGGATTGGTGTTGGTCCCGGTGTTGGTGTTGTAGGGTCGGGTGTTGTTGTAGGGTCGGGTGTGGTGTTGTTGTTGTAGGGTTGGGTGTTGTTGTTGTAGGGTCTGGTGTTGTTGCTCCGGGTGTTGTGTTGTTGTAGGGTCGGGTGTTGTTGTTGTAGGGTCGGGTGTTGTTGTAGGGCCGGGTGTTGGTGTTGTTGTAGGGTCGGGTGTTGGTGTTGTTGTAGGGTCGGGTGTTGGTGTTGTTGTAGGGTCGGGTGTTGGTGTTGTTGTAGGGTCGGGTGTTGGTGTTGTTGTAGGGTCGGGTGTTGGTGTTGTTGTAGGGTCGGGTGTTGGTGTTGTTGTAGGGTCGGGTGTTGGTGTTGTTGTAGGGTCGGGTGTTGGTGTTGTTGTAGGGTCGGGTGTTGGTGTTGTTGTAGTAGGGTCGGGTGTTGGTGTTGTTGTTGTAGTAGGGTCGGTTGTTGTAGGGTCGGGTGTTGGTGTAGGGTCGAGTGTTGGTGTTGTTGTTGTAGGGCCGGGTGTTGTTGTTGCTCCCGGTGTTGGTGTTGTTGTTGCTCCCGGTGTTGGTGTTGTTGTTGTAGGGTCGGGCCTACCGCTTCAGGCTCGGGGCGGCCCGCTGCAGAAGTTGCTCTGAGGACAAGTTTCCCCTCTGCCGCCCCGGGGCTCCGGCTCCCACACCCCGCCGCGGGCCGCTTCCCTCCGCCGTTCCCGAGTAAGCCTCCCACCGTCCGTCCCCCCAGCCCGGGTCCCCGTTCCCGCTCCCTCCCCACCGCCGCCGACAAACTTACTTCTTCACAACGTTTTGAATCACTGCCGCCATCTTGCTGGCTCCTTCCCTCCGCACTGCGCCTGCGCGGGCCGTCCCGGGGACTGAGCATGCGCGGGAGAGGTGGGCGAGGCGGCCTGCTATACGCCTGCGCGTCCCCTGCCGCCCACCGCGCCTGCGCAAACTCAGCTGGTCCACGTGACACCCCCCCCCCCCCCTCTGCTCACAGGGACACATGATCGAGAACACTGAGCACGCGCAGAAAGCGGGACGGACTGGCAGTCCCGCAGCGCCACCATTCGGTTAGGAGGAAAATTGCACAGAATCGATAATAATGAACTTTATACAGTTGTGTATGTGTAGCAATACATGTGTACTTTATTTCTTCAGACAAATTTGCACTTAGATGGTGACTTATCACATCACTCAAAAGCTTCCTAAAGGACATTACATACAATTAAAGGGGAACCAGTGGATGTAGTGTATTTGGACTTCCAAAAGGCATTTGACAAGGTTCCACACAAAAGATTACTGATCAAGATAAAAAATCACGGGATTGGAGGTAATATACTGGCATGGTGGAAGATTGGCTATCTAACAGAAAACAAAGAGTTGGGATAAATGGTTCGTTCTCGGGCTGGCAATCAGTAATTAGTGGTGTTCCACAGGGGTCAGTGCTGGGACCCCAACTCTTTACAATCTATATTAACGATTTGGAGGAAGGGACCGAGTGCAACATATCCAAGTTTGCCGACGATACAAAGATGGGAGGGAAAGCAGTGAGTGAGGAGGACATAAAAAACCTGCAAAAGGACATAGACAGGCTAAGTGAGTGGGCAGAGATTTGGCAGATGCAATATAATGTTGGAAAGTGTGAGGTTATGCACTTTGGCAGAAAAAAATCAAAGAGCAAGTTATTATCTAAATGGAGAGAAACTGCAAAGTGCTACAGTACAAAGGGATCTGGGGGTCCTGGTGCATGAAACACAAAAAGTTAGTATGCAGGTGCAGCAGGTGATCAGGAAGGCCAATGGAATCTTGGCTTTTATTGCAAGGGGGATGGAGTATAAAAACAGGGAAGTCTTGCTGCAGTTATACAGGGTATTGGTGAGGCCACACCTGGAATACTGCGTGCAGTTTTGGTTTCCATATTTAAGAAAAGATATACTTGCTCTCGAGGCGGTTCAGAGAAGGTTCACTCGGTTGATTCCGGAGATGAGGGGGTTGACGTATGAGGAAAGGTTGAGTAGGTTGGGACTCTACTCATTGGAGTTCAGAAGAATGAGAGGTGATCTTATCGAAACATATAAGATTGTGAGGGGGCTTGATCGGGTGGATGCGGGGAGGATGTTTCCACTGATGGGTGAGACTAGAACTAGGGGGCATAATCTTAGAATAAGGGGCTGCCCTTTCAAAACTGAGATGAGGAGAAACTTCTTCACTCAGAGGGTAGTAAATCTATGGAATTTGCTACCTCAGAGAGCTGTGGAAGCTGCGACATTAAATAAATTTAAAATGGAGATAGACAGTTTCCTAGCTGATAAGGGAATTAGGGGTTACGGGGAGAGGGCAGGGAAGTGGACGTGAGTCTAGGTTCGGATCAGCCATGATCCTATTGAATGGCGGAGCAGGCCCGAGGGGCCGTATGGCCTACTCCTGCTCCTACTTCTTATGTTCTTATTGAAGTGCAGTAACTTCTTACATAAAGAACATAAGAACTGTAGGAATAGGTGTATTCCTAACAAATAACGGAGCTTGACTCAGAAGAACAACAAACAGGATTTTAATGTTGAATTAGATGAAGTACAGCAAACAACGTAGAACAATGCAGGAGAGTCGTGGAACAGGTCTTTCCCCAGTGGGGACGCCACGAGGACTGACTAGGCAGTCCGGAGGTTTGCGCGATGACGTCATCGCGTTTGCGTCGTGATGTCATCGCGTTGCTCGCGTTTCCCGCGCTTGGGGCGTCACGTGACTTGCGACGTGACGTCATCGCGTTTGCCCGCGCTTGGGGCGGTCACGTGACTCGTGTGATGACGTTATCACGTTTACCCAGCACCCAGCACTGGAGCTGACCGTTGCGGCCGAAGTCACGGGAGCGGGAGGCCGAGCTGGGCCGGCTCGCGTTAAGGTGAGTCACGTGATGCGCGACGTGATGTCATTGCGTTAGGTCGCACTCTTAAAGGGGTAACGGCCCGAACAGGTAAACTATATATATATACATAGGTAAGTTAAAGGGAATTATGTATCATAAGTAAGGGACACCCGGTGGTATCGCTACAGAACATAAGAAATAGGAGCAGGAGTCGGCCCTTCGAGCCTGCTCCGCCATTCAATGAGGTCATGGCTGATCTTCTGCCTCAACTCCATTCACCGGCCCTATCGCCATATCCCTTGATGCCCTTACTAGTCAGAAATCTATCGAATTCTGTTTTGAATATACCCAATGACTGAGCCTCCACAGCCCTCTGGGGTAGGGTTAGGAGTTAGGTTTTAGGGTTAGGGGTTAGGGTTAGGGTTAGGCTCAGTGTTAGGATTAGGGTTAGTGCATTTAGGGTTAGGTTTAGGGTTAGGGACACTATTTAGGGTTAGGGTCAGGGTTAGGGTTTAGGGTTAACGTTAGGAGTTAGGGTTAGTGACACTGCATTGCATTTAGGGTTAGGGTTAGGGGTTGGGTTATGGTTTAGGGTTAGGGTATTTAGGGTTAGGTGTTCGGGTTAGGGTTCGGGGTTATGATTAGGGGTTAGGGTTAGCGGTTAGGTTTCAGGGTTAGGGCTATAGGTTAGGATTAGGGGTTAGGGTTATGGGTTAGGGTTAGGATAAGTGTTAGGGTTAGTGCATTTAGGGTTAGGGTTCGTGACACTGCATTGCATTTAGTGTTAGAGTTAGGGGTTGGGTTAGGCTTTAGGGTTAGGGTTTAGGGTTAGTGTTAGGATTAGGGTTAGGGTTAGTGACACTGCATTGCATTTAGTGTTGGGGTTAGGGGTTGGGTTAGGATTTAGGGTTAGGGTTTTGGGTTAGTGTTAGGATTAGGGTTAGGGTTAGGGACACTGCATTGCATTTAGTGTTAGGCTTTAGGGTTAGGGTTTAGGATTAGGATTAGGATTAGGGTTAGGGTTAGGGTTAGTGACACTGCATTGCATTTAGTGTTAGGGTTAGGGTTAGTGACACTGCATTGCATTTAGTGTTAGGGTTAGGGTTAGTGACACTGCATTGCATTTAGTGTTTGGGTTAGGGGTTGGGTTAGGCTTTAGGGTTAGGGTTTTGGGTTAGTGTTAGGATTAGGGTTAGGGTTAGTGACACTGTATTGCATTTAGTGTTGGGGTTAGGGGTTGGGTTAGGATTTAGGGTTAGGGTTTTGGGTTAGTGTTAGGATTAGGGTTAGGGTTAGGGACACTGCATTGCATTGAGGGTTAGGCTTTCGGGTTAGGGTTAGGGTTAGGGACACTGCATTGCATTGAGGGTTAGGGGTTAGGGTTCTGGATTAGGATTAGGGTTAGGGTTAGGGTTAGTGACACTGCATTGCATTTAGTGTTAGGGTTAGGGGTTGGGTTAGGATTTAGGGTTAGGGTTTAGGGTTAGTGTTAGGATTAGGGTTAGGGTTAGGGTTAGGGTTAGTGACACTGCATTGCATTGAGGGTTAGGGTTAGGGGTTGGGTTAGGCTTTAGGGTTAGGGTTTATGGTTAGTGTTAGGATTAGGGTTAGGGTTAGTGACACTGCATTGCATTTAGTGTTGGGGTTAGGATTTAGGGTTAGTATTAGGGTTCGGGTTAGTGACACTGCATTGCATTTAGTGTTGGGGTTAGGGGTTGGGTTAGGATTTAGGGTTAGGGTTTAGGGTTAGTGTTAGGATTAGGATTAGGGTTAGGGTTAGTGACACTGCATTGCATTTAGTGTTAGGCTTTAGGGTTAGGGTTAGAGTTTAGGATTAGGATTAGGGTTAGGGACACTGCATTAAGGGTTAGGGTTAGTGTTAGTGACACTGCATTGCATTTAGTGTTAGGGTTAGCGTTAGCGTTAGGGTTAGGGTTAGGGTTAGGGTTAGGGTTAGGGTTAGTGACACTGCATTGCATTGAGGGTTAGGGTTACGGTTAGGGTTTAGGGTCTAGGGTTAGGGTTACGATTAGGGTTAGGGACACTGCATTGCATTTAGTGTTAGGGTTAGGGTTAGTGACACTGCATTGCATTTAGGGTTAGGGTTTAGGGTTAGGGTTAGGGTTTAAGGTTTAGGGTTTAATGTTTAGGGTTAGGGTTAGGGTTAGGCTTAGGGTTAGGGTTTAGGGTTAGGGTTTAAGGTTTAGGGTTACGTTTAAGGGTAAACAAAGGTGACACTTTTTTTGCAAAGCAGGATCCCACAAGACGCAATGAGATGAAGGATCAGTTAATCTGATTTTAGAGTTGTGAGCTGTGGCATCTTGAGCTGGCCATAGATGGAGACAGACACAGGTTAACTCCATAACATGGTTTAATCAACACTTGCACATAAAAGCTTCTGCCATGAGGCAGCAAAAACAAAGAGTACAACCAGTACAGATCAGACTTAACTCAGGAGAGCAATTGCCACAGCACCACCTGGTGGATCAGGTTACACATAACCTCCCAGGTTACTACACTCCTCCACCCTTAAGATTGCCGTATGCAATTCTTAAACAATAACCCTTGCTAGGTACTATGTTTTAACTAACCAGTATGCTCTAACCATGGTTAACCCCTGACTAATTTAACAGGTTTGTATAAGTCTTTCTGGTTGCTTGCGAATCCTTTGTGAACGTCTTAATTCCACTTGTGGTGGATTCTCAGATTCATTCGCACTTGAGATTGGAGTAGTCTCTGATGTTGGTTTTACTCTGTCCCGCTGTGGCCTGGCAGTACCAGTGCCCACTGGCACTTTTATAAGCCGTGCTGGGTCCTGGAACAGCCTCCTCTACTGCCCTTTGTTCCATCTGAGGCAGTTCCCCTTGCTGCTGGTTGAAAAGCTGATCCACATGCCGACAAACCCCTCGACCATCCCCTAGTAACACGGAGTATGACACAGGTCCTGTAATGTCCTGGATTAGTCCTGGTATCCATTTAGGTCCATAACCGAAGTTCCGGGTGTACACAGAGTCCCCTATGGCGAAATGGCGAGCTTTAGTATGTTTGTCATGGTACGCTTTTTGGTTTGTTTGTTTTGTCTCAACCTTGCTTTTGAGATCTGGGTGTATCAGGTCTAACGTGCACCGCAACTTTCTCCCCATCATCAACTCAGCCGGAGAAAGCCCCGTGGTAGCTTGGGGTGTTATACGATAACTAAACAAGGCTCTATTGAGCTTGGTCTCCAGGGTGTCACCTGAGCTCTTCCTCATGAGCTCCTTAAAAGTCTGCACGGCTCGCTCGGCTAACCCATTTGAGGCTAGGTGATATGGAGCCGAGGTGACATGTGTGATTCCATTCCTTACAATGAATTCTTTGCTCCCTTCACTAACAAAACACTGTGCATTGTCGGATACAATCATTTCTGGAATACCATGTGTGCTGAAGCTGTTCCTGAGACAATTCAGTGTGGCATCAGTCGTTGCAGAGCTCACTGGATAAACGTCGATCCACTTTGAGTGAGCGTCAATGAGCTGAGGGATAAATATTGGCCAGGACACCCGGGGAAAGCCGCCATGCTTTTCCAATAATCCCATAGGTTCTTTTAAGTGTCAACAATACCACCTTGTATTTATACAGCGCCTTTAACGTAGTCAAATGTCGCACGGTGCTTCACAGGAGGGTAAATCAGTCAGAATTTGACACCGAGCCACATGAGATATTAGGGCAGATGGCCAAAAGCTTGGTCAAAGAGGTAGGTTTTAAGGAGCGACTTAAAGGAGGAAAGACAGAGAGCACTGCACTGTCGGAGGGGCAGTACTGATGGAGCGCTGCACTGTCAGAGGGGCTGTACTGAGGGAGCGCCGCACTGTCGGAGGGGCAGTACTGAGGGAGCGCCGCACTGTCAGAGGGGCTGTACTGAGGGAGCGCCGCACTGTCGGAGGGGCAGTACTGAGGGAGCGCCGCACTGTCGGAGGGGCAGTACTGAGGGAGTGCCGCACTGTCGGAGGGGCAGTACTGAGGGAGCGCCGCACTGTCGGAGGGGCAGTACTGAGGGAGCGCCGCACTGTCGGAGGGGCAGTACTGAGGGAGTGCTGCACTGTCGGAGGTGCCCTCTTTGGGGATGAGGTGTTAAACTGCCTGCTCTCTTTGCCCCCGTCTGCTCTCTCAGGTGGATGTAAAAGATCCCACGGCCACTATTGGAAGAAGAGCAGCGGGAGTTCTCCCCAGTGTCCTAGGGGGCATAAGGGGGCATAGAAACATAGAAACATAGAAGATAGGAGCAGGAGTAGGCCATTCGGCCCTTCGAGCCTGCTCCGCCATTCAACGAGATCATGGCTGATCATCCAAACCCTAGCACCCGGTCCCTACACCGACAGCCATCCCACCCAAGCCCTATCCCCGTAACTCCGGAACCCCACGTATTTAATCCCCCCTAGCACTAAGGGCCAATTTTTATCATAGCCAATCAACCTAACCCGCACATCTTTGGACTGTGGGAGGAAACCGGAGCACCCGGAGGAAACCCACGCAAACACGGGGAGAATGTGCAAACTCCACACAGACGGCCATTTAAGACCGAGATGAGGAAGAATTTCTTCACTCAGAGGGTGGTGAATCTCTGGAATTCTATGCCCCTGAGGGCTGTGAATGCTGAGTCTTTGAGTATATTCAAGGCTGAGATAGATAGATTTTTGGACTCTAGGGGAATCAAGGGATATGGAGATCGGGCGGGAAAGTGGAGTTGAGCGATAATCTTATTGTATGGCGGAATAGGCTCGACGGGCCATATGACCTACTCCTGCTCTTATTTCTTATGTCCTGGGGCCAATATTTATCTCTTAACCAACATCACTAAAAAACAGATGATCTGGTCATTATCACATTGCTGTTTGTGGGATCCTGCTGTGTGCAAATTGGCTATTCCACTACTGGAGGTGTCACAGACAGAATGACACAACTGATTCTCCCCCACTCATACATACTTTGGTTCTGTCTTCACAAAGGAGGACACAAATAACCTCCCAGAGATGCCGGGGAACATAGGGTCTGATGAAAGGGAGGAACTGAAAGGAATCAGTATTTGTCGGGAAATGGTGTTAGGAAAATTGATGGGATTGAAGGCCGATAAATCCCCAGGGCCTGATAATCTACATCCTAGGGTACTTAAGGAAGTGGCCCTAGAAATAGTAGATGCATTGCTGGTTATCTTCTAAAATTCGCTACCCATGGATTGGAGGGTAGCTAATGTAACCCCACTATTTAAAAAAGGTGGTAGAGAGAAAATGGGGAATTATAGACCGGTAAGCCTGACATCGGTAGTGGGGAAAATGCTACAGTCCATTATAAAAGATGTAATAGCAGAGCACTTGGAAAACAGTGACAGGATCGGACAAAGTCAACACGGATTCACAAAAGGTAAATCGTGCTTGACTAATCTACTGGAATTTTTTGAAGATGTAACTGGTAAAATAGATAAGGGAGAACCAGTGGATGTGGTGTATTTGGACTTTCAGAAGGCTTTCGATAAGGTCCCGCATAAGAGATTAGCGTGTAAAGTTAAGGCACATGGGATTGGGGGTAAGGTACTGACTTGGATAGAGAACTGGTTGGCAGACAGAAAGCAAAGAGTTGGAATAAACGGATCTTTTTCAAAGTGGCAGGCAGTGACTAGTGGGGTACCGCAGGGATCGGTCCTTGGACCCCAGCTATTCACAATATATATTAATGACCTTGGACAACGTGGACCACTTTTCATACCTCGGGAGCCTACTGTCAACAAGGGCAGACGTCGACGATGAAGTCCAACACCGCCTTCAGTGTGCCAGTGCAGCCTTCGGTCGCCTGAGGAAGAGAGTGTTTGAAGACCAGGACCTCAAACCCGGCACTAAGCTCATGGTCTACAGGGCAGCAGTGATACCTGCCCTGCTGTATGCCTCAGAGACATGGACCATGTACAGCAGGCACCTCAAAGCACTGGAGAGGTACCACCAACGCTGCCTCCGCAAGATCCTGCAAATCCATTGGCAGGATAGGCGCACCAACGTCAGTATTCTTGCTCAGGCCAACATCCCCAGCATCGAAGCTCTGACCATGCTCAGTCAGCTCTGATGGACGGGTCACATTGTCCGCATGCCCGATACGAGACTCCCAAAACAAGCGCTCTACTCGGAGCTCCGGCACGGCAAGAGAGCCCCAGGTGGGCAGAGGAAACGCTTCAAGGACACCCTCAAAGCCTCCTTGAAAAAGTGTAACATCCCCACTGACACCTGGGAATCCCTGGCCCAAGGCCACACAAAGTGGAGAAGCATCCGGGAAGGCGCCTAACACCTCGAGTCTCTTCGCCGGGAGCAAGCGGAAGCCAAGTGCAGGCAGCGCAAGGAGCGCACGTCAACCCAAGCACCCCACCCGCCCCTTCAACCACCGTCTGCCCCACCTGTGACAGAGACTGTCGGTCCTGCATTGGAATAATCAGTCACCTGTGAGCTCATTTTTAGTGTGGAAGCAAGTCATCCTCGGTTCCGAGGGACTGCCTAAGAAGAGAAGGAATATTAATGACCTAGACAAGGGAACTAGATGTAATATCTCCAAATTTGCAGATGACACAAAGCTGGGTGGGCGTGTGTGCTGTGAGGAGGATGTCGAGAAACTCCAGGATGATTTGGACATGTTGGGTGATTGGGCAGAAACATGGCAGATGCAATATAACGTGGATAAATGTGAGGTTATCCACTTTGGTGGCAAAAACAGGAAGGCAGATTATCTAAATGGCAATAGATTGGGAGAAGGGGAAGTGCAACGAGACCTGTGTGTCCTTGTGCACCAGTCGCTGAAGGTAAGCATGCAGGTGCAGCAGGCGGTTAAGAAGGCAAATGGTATGTTGGCCTTCGTAGCGAGAGGGTTTGAGTACAGGAACAAGGATGTCTTGCTGCAGTTGTACAGGGCCTTGGTGAGACCACATCTTGAGTATTGTGTGCAGTTTTGGTCGCCTTATCTGAGGAAGGATGTTCTTGCCATGGAAGGAGTTCAGCGAAGATTCACCAGGCTGATACCTGGGATGGCAGGAATGACGTATGAGGAGAGATTGGGTCGATTGGGCTTGTACTCGCTGGAGTTTAGAAGAATGAGAGGGGATCTCATTGAAACTTATAACATTCTAACAGGACTAGACAGACTAGATGCAGGAAGGATGTTCCCGATGGCCGGGGAGTCCAGAACCAGGGGTCACAGTCTAAGGATAAGGGGTAAGCCATTTAGGACAGAGATGAGGAGGAATTTGTTCACCCAGAGAGTGGTGAACCTGTGGAATTCTCTACCACAGAAGGCAGTGGAGGCCAGTTCATTAAATATATTCAAGAAGGAGTTGGATATATTTCTTAAGGCTAAAGGGATCAAGGGATATGGGGAGAAGGCAGGGACAGGGTACTGAATTTGGATGATCAGCCATGATCGCATTGAATGGCGGAGCAGGATCGAGGGGCCGAATGGCCTACTCCTGCTCCTATCTTGTATGTTTCTGAAGGACCAGTAGATAGAAGTCATAAGCAGGAATGCCAGTTGATTTTCCCTCCCGAGAGGTGCTGAGGCCAGTTGTTACCCCTCCTCACTATACCCTGGCTGCGATCAACTAACACAGCATGGAAAGGATCACGCTTGAAATTTGTTGGGCTCAGCACCACATCAATCACCCACTGATCAACGGCACGGAAAGCCCGTGCGTGGTCTCCAAAACAGATGATCCCAGCTGGGACTTCAGGAGGCAAGCGCCACGGCCGATTTCACCGTCCTCCACAGATAGGGAATGGAAAATTCAGCCAGGGCCTGGACCGCTAGCCAGTGAGCCCTGGAAAGAGCTTGGGTGTGGGTGGTTGTCAGGCGAGGATGGGATCGGGGGGGGGGGGGGGGGCGGCTGTGATGCTCTATGCGGTCGAATAGCCTGCCGAACTCGGGTGAAAAAGGGGGCACCTGGGCAATGTACTGGAGGCCACATGTAGCACGGTACTCCAGCGAGAGTCAAGTCCATGCCTTCAGGGGGGAGGAGGCATCAGTGGGTGGGGAACAGCAGCCACTGCAAGTGAGTGGCAGTGCAACTCTGCTGGGAAATGGCTTATTTTTGTGCTGATGAATAATACAATGATTCTAACTATCAGGATAGGATGAACAGGCTGGGGCGTCTTATCTCTAGAAAAGAGAAGGCTGAGGGGTGACCTGATCGAGGTCTTTAAAATTATGAAAGGTTCGATAGGGTAGATGTAGAGATGTTTCCACTTGTGGGGCAGACCAGAACTAGGGGCCGTCAATATAAGATCGTCACTAATAAATCCAATCGGGAATTCAGAAGAAACTTCTTTACCCAGAGAATGGTGAGAATGTGGAACTCGCTGCCACAGGGAGTGGTTGAGGTGAATAGCGTAAATTAATTTAAGGGGAAGCTGGATAAACACACGAGGGAGAAAGGAATAGAAGGAGATGCTGATGGGGGGAGATGAAGAGGGTGGGAGGAGGCTCGAGTGGAGCAGAAACACCGGCACGGAGCAGATGGGCCGAATGGCCTGTTTCTGTGCTGTAAATTCCATGAAATTCTATGTAACTACCAGTTTGTAAATGAAGAAATCACAATACTGACTGATTTTGAATGCAAACATCACCCCCCACCCCCACCCCCACTCCTTCGTGGGATCATTCTGTGACTGAACAAATAAAAATGCCCCCCCCCCCCCCCCCCCCCCCCTACAACATCTGGAAACAGCAGGGGAGAGGAGGCCTTTCACTTTCCGCTTTGGTGTGTTCGTCCACTCACGGACATTTTCCAGCGTGTAACAGAACAGCTCGTTTGTTTTCCAGTTCTATCCTTCTGGTTTCTGCCTTCTGTGCACAGGCTGATGGGGTGGAGTGTGTGTAGTCTCAGTTTGAATCGGATTAACTCTGCGGTATCTGGTTGGGAAACTTGTTTTCCTTCCTGTTCTGGTTTTCTCCCCATCTTTCCTGGTGATGCTGACACTATATTGGGGTACAGGTTCCCGGGACATAGGAACAGGAGGGAGATTTTAATTGGGTAAGGGTATTAAGGAACCAAGGCGGGTAAGTGGGAGTTCAGATATAGATCAGCCATGATCTAACTTAATGGTGGATCTGACTCAAAGGGCTGAATGGCCTCCTCCTGTTTTCCTGAATCTGTCTTGATTTTCCTCAGTACTGCCATGAGGGAGAGTGGGGGAAGGGCCTATTTGAGGGACCTCTTCCCCCACTTTTGACTGGTCTCAGGGGGCACGATGTACTATCCAGTTGGGCATTAATTCCATCCCTTTGTGGCAGAGAATTGCGTTTCCATTTCTTTCATTCCAGGGAAGGCCCACAGTGCAGGGCAGCACCGCACCAGGGTTCAAGAGTGGGCAGGAGGTCACTCAGCAAGTAACATAGAAGATAGGAGCAGGAGTAGGCCATTCGGCCCCTCGAGCCTGCTCCGCCATTCAATGAGATCATGGCTGATCATCCAAATTCAGTACCCGGTCCCTGCCTTCCCCCCATATCCCTTTAGCCTTAAGAAATATATCCAACTCTTTCTTGAATATATTTAATGAATTGGCCTCCACTGCCTTCCGTGGCAGAGAATTCCACAGGTTCACCACTCTCTGGGTGAAGAAATTCCTCCTCATCTCAGTCCTAAATGGCTTACCCCTTATCCTTAGACTATGACCCCTAGTTCTGGACTCCCCGGCCATCGGGAACATCCTTCCTGCATCTAGTCTGTCCAGGCCTGACAGAATTTTATGGGTTTTGATGAGATCCCCTCTCAATCTTCTAAACTCCAGCGAGTATAAGCCCAATCGACCCAATCTCTCCTCGTACGTCATTCCTGCCATCCCAGGTATCAGCCTGGTGAATCTTCGCTGCATTCCTTCCATGGCAAGAACGTCCTTCCTCAGATAAGGCAACCAAAACTGCACGCAATACTCAAGGTGCGGTCTCACCAAGGCCCTGCACAACTGCAGCAAGACATCCTTGCTCCTGTACTCGAACCCTCTTGCTACGAAGGCCAACATACCATTTGCCTTCTTAACCGCCTGCTGCACCTGCATGCTTACCTTCAGCGACTGGTGCACAAGAACACCCAGGTCTCTTTGCACTTCCCCTTCTCCCAATCTATTGCCATTCAAATAATAACCTGCCTTCCTGTTTTTGCCACCAAAGTGGATAACCTCACATTTATCCACATTATAGTGCATTTGCCATGTTTCGGTCCAAATCGTACTGGAGTTTCACGACATCCTCCTCACAGCATACCCTCCCACCCAGATTTGTGTAGGGCTTAGGTGAAGCCAAGCTTGCAGGTTGTGGGATGAGGGTGAGACCGAGGGAGGTGAGGAGTTCCACAGAATTGAGGTCCTTGGGAAAGAATGAGCTGGCGTAGGAGACGGAGTGATGTGTCTTGGTTTCAACACAGTGAGGATGCCAAGGAGGAAGAGTACACGGGGCGAGGGAAATTTTCACTGAGAATTGTGTTGTTGGGCTATAGTTCCCTCCCTAAACCTCTCCGCCTCCTTTAAGACGCTCCTTAAAACCTACCTCTTTGATCAAGCTTTTGGTCACCTGTCCTAATATCGCCTTTTGTGTCAATTTTTTGTCCAATTATGCTCCTGTGAATCACCTTGGGATGTTTTACTATGTTAAAGGGGCTGTGTAAATGCATGTTGTTCTTATACTCACTCATCAGGCATTGTGTTCTCTCGGTCAAGCGACAAATGTGCAAATGATGTAAAAAGGGAAACAGGAGGGTTTTTTTAAAACATTTTATTGTACGTGTGATGAATGAATCTGTCATGTATTCACTTCCCATCATTTCGACAGCTGCAGTTTGCTCACAGTCCTGGAACAAGGCAGGTGTGTCGAAATGGCCTCACCTTCCTGAAGGGAATTTCCAGCTGGCCTGGACTCCTCCAGCAGCCTGTAAGTTAAAATCTCCCCATTCTGTCCCGCTATCATATTCCAAGCCAGAGCTTCTGCACACACATCTTATACTAGCCTGAGGATCATGCTAGATTGCATCATTCGGGGGATGGTTATAATGTGGCGATGCGGCTAAAGTCTCCATACATTAGAGAAGGCCCCAGCTTCGATCCCCAGTCTGCACTGAATTGACTGTTTGTTCATCCTGGTGTTCAAGTGCCTCCATGGCCTCGCCCCTCCCTATCTCTGTAACCTCCTCCAGCCCTACAAGCCTCCCTATCACTGATGTGGAGATGCCAGTGTTGGACTGGGGTGGACAAATGTGAGAAGTCACACAACACCAGGTTATAGTCCAACACCTTTATTTGAAATCACAAGCTTTCGGAGCGCTGCTCCTTCGTCAGGTGAAGTGAAGGGATGCATATAGGCACAGCTTATATAGTCAGAAAGCACTGCCAGATGATTACAGGTAATCTTTCTAACTGCCCTTTATCACACCTCGGCAGAGAGATAATCACAGCAAAGGTGTGGATGGTGTCCAAACAGGTCAGTCAGGAAAACATTACATCAAAGAACAATGAGGTGGGGTCATAAGGGGTCAAATGTTGCAGATGCTGGGGTCTGTAAGAAAAACAAAAAACAAAAAAACAAAAAAAAAATTTTTTTTGCTGGAAATCACAGCAGGTCCGGCCGCATCTGTGTAGAGAGAACAAGCCAACGACGACTCGAGTCTGGATGACTCTACGTCAGGTGGGGTTACATGTAGCGTGACATGAACCCAAGATCCCGGTTGAGGCCGTCCTCATGAGTGCGGAACTTGGCTATCAGTTTCTGCTCGACAATTTTGCGTTGTCGTGCGTCTCGAAGGCCGCCTTGGAGAATGCTTACCCGAAGATCGGAGGCTGAATGTCCTTGACTGCTGAAGTGTTCCCCGACTGGGAGGGAACACTCCTGCCTGGCGATTGTTGTGCGGTGTCCGTTCATCCGTTGTCGCAGTGTCTGCATGGTCTCGCTCTCTGACTATATATGCTGTGCCTATATGCATCCCTTCACTTCACCTGACGAAGGAGCAGCGCTCCGAAAGCTTGTGATTTCAAATAAAGCTGTTGGACTATAACCTGGTGTTGTGTGACTTCTCCCTATCTCTGTAACCTCCTCCAGCCCCTACAACCCTCCCTATCCCTGTAACCTCCTCCAGCCCTACAACCCTCCCTATCTCTGTAACCTCCTCCAGCCCCTACAACCGTCCCCATCTCTGTAACCTCCTCCAGCCCTACACCCCTCTCTATCTCTGTAACCTCCTCCAGACCCTACACCCATCCCGATCTCTGTAACCTCCTCCAGCCCCCTACAACCCTTCCTATCTCTGTAACCTCCTCCAGCCCCTACAACCCTCCCTATCTCTGTAACCTCCTCCAGCCCTACAACCCTCTCTATCTCTGTAACCTCTTCCAGCCCTACAACCCTCCCTATCTCTGTAACCTCCTCCAGCCCCTACAACCCTATCTCCGTAACCTCCTCCAGCCCCTACAACCCCCCTATCTCTGTAACCTCCTCCAGCCCTACAACCCTCTCTATCTCTGTAACCTCCTCCAGCCCCAACCCTCCCTATCTCTGTAACCTCCTCCAGCCCCTACCTATCTCTGTAACCTCCTTCAGCCCTACAACCCTCCCTATCTCTGTAACCTCCTCCAGCCCCTACAACCCTCCCTATCTTTGTAACCTCTTCCAGCCCTACACCCCTCCCTATCTCTGTAACCTCCTCCAGCCCCACAACCCACCGAGATCTCTGCGCTCCTCCAATTCTGGCCTCTTGCTCGTCCCCGATTTCCATCGCTCCACCATTGGTGGCCGTGCCTTCTGTTGCCTGGGCCCTAAGCTCTGGAATTCCCTCCCTAAATCTCTCTGCCTCTCTCTCTCCTCCTTTAAGACGCTCCTTAAAACCGACCTCTTTGGCCAAGCTTTTGGTCTCCTGTCCGAATATCTCCTTTTGTGGCTCGGTATCAAATTTTGTTTGATAATCGCTCCAGTGAAGGGCCTTGGGATGTTTTACTATGTTAAAGGCGCTGTATAAATACAAGTATTGCACCCAGGGGAGCAGTTAGGCCGCTATAATTGCAGTAGAATCAGGATTCCCACTTCTGATCGCTATCCAGTGATATTGGAGACTGCTCCCGAATGTTGGGTGAGGGAAGGACAGGCTCGGCTGTGGTATCCCCTCCCCGCATTAATGAATAGCTTGCAACCACTCACTGTTCAGGCTTATATATGAAGCATGATCACTTAGACCAGGTACTGGAGGCCAATCGCTGCCTGTGGACCTGTAATCCTATGAGGGAGTCAACACCGTGCGAGAGGAAGGAAGGAGAGAAAATTGGGAAAAATGCACCCAAGCCCTCGCTGAGGGGGTCAGTGATTGTGACACAATGCTTGCACTGAACCATTACGAGATGTTTAAACCACAGTGATGTTCTCTTATTACACCTGCACACCCGATGACAAGATCACCCCAGTCTCAATACAAGATTCTGTCACTTAAAAACACTGAAATCACAATGACATCACACATCATGATATGACGACATCATCACACAATGACCTCAACACACTCAATCTGATGACATCACACAATGACACCAGCACATGCAATCTGATGACATCATACATCACCGCATGCAATCTGATGACATCACATGCAATCTGATGACATCATACAATGACATCAGCACGTGCAATCTGATGACATCATACATCAGTGCATGCAATCTGATGACATCATCACACGTAATCTGATGACATCATACAATGACATCAGCACACACAATCTGATGACATCATACAATGACATCGGCGCATGCAATCTGATGACATCATGACAACCATACAATGATCCTCACTCAATGACATCACACAGTGGCACCAATACCCGCATCACAGCTAACAACAACAACTTGCATTTATATAGCGCCTTAACATTATCAGACAGTTTGATAACACGGTCATCGTCACAATAACACAATGGCGACACTACTTATCAGAGTCTTACAGCACAGACCATTCGGCCCATCGTGCCTGTGCCGGCTCTTTGAAAGAGCTCTCCAATTAGTCCCACTCCCCCCTGCCCTTTCCCCACAGCCCTGCACATTTCTCCTTTTCAAGTCTTTCTCCAATTTCCCTTTTGAAAGTTACTATCTGAAAATAACATCGACTCACTCATCATACGACGAGACGGGTTCTGTTCCCGTTGCTCATATTACTTCTGCTGCAACACCGCAGGCCGACGGCCAACTGAGAGGGCAGGCAGGCAGACAAAGCGGTCCTGAGCCTCCTCTGGAACTGAGCAGCAGCAGTTGCGCGAGCGCGGCACGGGATGGTGCTCCCCACCCTCCCGCCTGGCTGAGCTGACGATGATACCCCTTTAAGACCAACAATTTCTCCTCTGGTCGAAGGATAACTGACCTGACTGGGGCACCGCTGCGGGGGCTGGGGCGGGGGCAGGGTGTTCGTGAAGAGATTTATTATGCCTGAGAATCAGGGTCAGTGGCGATGGAGTGAAAGAATGCACTTTTCTGGATGGTTCCATTGATACAATTGCACTGATGGGAACGGTTTGGCTTTTAGTCACAAGACCTTTACACTAACAACCATCTCCATGGAAACCCTGGCGAGCACTTTCAAGGTTGGGAAAAGAGCCAGTGCTGTTTTGTGTATTAAATTTTTAGACGGTTTTGTACACAAATGATTCATTGAATAAGCTGCAGGGGTCAAAGGCCAGCACAGCCCAGAACACTGGATAAACACAACATACTCCAAGATCCGCTGCTAACTTTGGCCTTTCGCAGGCTCTGCTAACTGGAACCTACGTGGGCAGTGACCACTGCTGGGGGCGGGGGGCAGAAACCGTTCACTGGAGCAGTACCACAGACAAAAAAATAGCCCAGACAGATTCCAGAAGCATTCAAACAAAAGGAAGACTCCCATTTCTCCCGCGCCTTTCACCACCTCAGGACGTCCCAAAGAGCTTCACAGCCAATTAAGTTTTTTTGGAATGTGGTCACTGTTGTAATATAGGAAACACGGCAGCCAAATTGCGCACAGCAAGTTCCCACAAACAGCAATGTGATAATGACCAGATCATCTGTTTTAGTGATGTTGGTTGAGGGATAAATATTGGCCCCAGGACACCGGGGAGAACTCCCCCTGCTCTTCTTCCAATAGTGGCCGTGGGATCTTTTACGTCCACCTGAGAGAGCAGATGGGGCCTCAACTTAACGTCAATCTGAAAGACGGCCCCTCCGACAGTGCGGCGCTCCCTCAGTACTGCCCCTCCGACAGTGCGGCGCTCCCTCAGTACTGCCCCTCCAACAGTGCGGCGCTCCCTCAGTACTGCCCCTCCGACAGTGCGGCGCTCCCTCAGTACTGCTCCTCCGACAGTGCGGCGCTCCCTCAGTACTGCCTCTCCGACAGTGCGGCACTCCCTCAGTACTACCCCTGCGACAATGCGGCGCTCTCTCAGTACTGACCCTCTGACAGTGCAGCGCTCCCTCAGTACTGCCCCTCCGACAGTGCGGCGCTCCCTCAGTACTGACCCTCCGACAGTGCGGCCCTCCCTCAGTACTGCCTCTCCGACAGTGCGGCTCTCCCTCAGTACTGCCCCTCCGACAGTGCGGCGCTCCCTCAGTACTGCCCCTCCGACAGTGCGGTGCTCCCTCAGTACTGACCCTCCGACAGTGCGGCCCTCCCTCAGTACTGCCTCTCCGACAGTGCGGCTCTCCCTCAGCACTGCCACTCCGACAGTGCGGCACTCCCTCAGTACTACCCCTGCGACAATGCGGCGCTCTCTCAGTACTGCCCCTCCGACAGTGCGGCGCTCTCTCAGTACTGCCCCTCCGACAGTGCAGCGCTCCCTCAGTACTGCCCCTCCGACAGTGCGGCGCTCCCTCAGTACTGACCCTCCGACAGTGCGGCGCTCCCTCAGTACTGCCTCTCCGACAGTGCGGCCCTCCCTCAGTACTGCTCCTCCGACAGTGCGGCGCTCCCTCAGTACTGCCCCTCCGACAGTACTGCCCCTCCGACAGTGCGGCCCTCCCTCAGTACTGCCCCTCCGACAGTGCGGCGCTCCCTCAGTACTGCCTCTCCGACAGTGCGGCGCTCCCTCAGTACTACCCCTGCGACAATGCGGCGCTCCCTCAGTACTGCCCCTCCGACAGTGCGGCGCTCTCTCAGTACCCTCAATACAAGGACAGAGGGATAGATACATACACACAGATTAAATATGTGTAAGGACAGAGATACATAGAGGTACAGATTTATAAGAATGGAGAAACAGATACATACAACAACTTGCATTTATAAAGCGCCTTTAACATAGTAAAACATCCCCGGCGCTTCACAGGAGTATAAACAGGCAAAAAATTGACACCGAGCCACAAAAGAAGATATTAGGACCGGTGACCAAATGCTTGGCCAAAGAGGTAGGTTTTACGAAGGGTCTTAAGCGGTGGCATGGCGGAGAGGTTTAGGGAAGGAATTCGAGCTTAGGACCTAGGTGGCTGAAGGCCCGGCCACAAATGGCAGGGCAGAGAGAGTGGGACGCACAAGAGGCCAGTGTTGGAGAAATGGTGAATTTGAGGGGCCTTGTTGGGCTGGAGGAGGTTTACAGAGACAGGGAGGGTTCGAGGCCATGGAGGGATTTGAACACGAGGATGCAAATTTTAAATTGGAGGTGTTAGGGGACTAGGAGCCGATGTAGGTCAGCGAGCACAGGGCTGACAGGTGAATGGGACTTGATGCGAGTTAGGGTACGGGCAGCAGGATGTTGGGAATAGGTTGAAGTTTACAGTGTGTGAAGGGTCGGGCGCCGGCCAGGAGAGCACAAGGTGACAAAGGCCATACAGATATACAAGGAAGGAGAGAGGTAGATAGACATGTGTAGAAAGACTGGGTGAGATACACAATAATGGAGGTAGAATGAAAATTTATAAGTTGACCCAATATTTCCCTCCCCAGGGTTTAATTCCACGCGTGTTGCAGCCCTTCAGTACCTCATCCAAGTGGAGACTCTTCACCCGAAAGGCCAGACGGTGATAGCGGATGTGCTATTCGACCTTGTAGGGCGTCAGCGTTGGGCCCAATTATGTCTTCACCCGACATCCATACACTTTCCAGCAGGGATGAGTGGGAGTGGGAATCTCGGCTGATTTACCCTGCTCTATCCCACCACCTCAGCTCAGGAGAGCCGAGTTCAATTTGTAACGCCCCCCCCGACTGAGACAAGCTTACTCAGCATCGACCGGGATTCAAAAGCAAATGCAGTGCACCTGCCCACTGAGGCACTGCGGGGGCGGGGTGGTCTGCTCATGTGAGTCCCTCTTGACAAGTTTCCTACGACCCTCCCAGATCTCTGCGCTCCTCCAATTCTGGCCTCTTGCTCATCCCCCTGATTTCCATCGCTCCACCATTGGCGGCCGTGCCTGCAGCCGCCTGGGCCCTGAGCTCTGGAATTCCCTCCCTAAACCTCTCCGCCTCTCTCTCCTCCTTTAAGACGCTCCTTAAAACCGACCTCTTTGACCCAGCTTTTGATCACCTGTCCTGACATCTCACGTGGCTCGGGGTCAAATCTGTGTCTGATTTACGCTGCTGTGCAGCGCCTTGGGACATTTTCCTGTGTTAAAGGTGCTATATAAATGCAGGCTGCTGCTGTTTTAAAACGAGGATTCCAAGGATGGATCATTCCGGTTTCAGAGGCGGGCCGGGGGCACCTCTGCAGCTGTTGTGAATCTGCGGCAACGACCCGAAGGAGTCACAAGCCCGACTGGAAACAGCTTGTCTCGGGGTAACCTTTAGCTGTCTGAAGTTTTTTTTAAAAAACTGATTAAAAATGCGAAAAACAAAATGAAACAAGCACCAGAGGGGATTCAGTTCCGGGAGTTCGGATCATCCCCTGGCCCTCTGCCTTGCCCCCACTCGATTTTCCCAGGCTATTTTCACCTCTGCTTCCTCTCGTGTACATCCTGCCGCACAAGTTCGATTCAAAAGAACATTCAGGCCCCCACAGAGAGCCCAAGTCACTCCAGCTTTCTATATTGAATATTAATGGGACACAGGCCCCACACTCGCAGTCTCTCACGCTTCGCTCTGTCGAAAGAAAAGATCTCGCCTTTTACCACCTCAGGACGTCCCAAAGTGCTTCACAGCCCATGAAATACAGTTTTTTTGACGTGTGGTCACTGTTGTAATGTGGGAAACGCGGCAGCCATCCCGCGCACAGCAAGATCCCACAAACAGCAATGTGATAATGACCGGATCGTTTTTAGGTGCTAATATTCCCGAAGAAGAGGCGTCCCGAAGTCTTCACACTTTAACTTAAGTGGCTGGTCGGATCCTAATCATTCCGGCACTTTTCCTATATTACAACAGCGACTATGCTTCAAAAGCCCTTTGGAACGTCCTGAGGTTGTGAAAGGCGCTATGTAAATGCAAGTCCTTTCTTTCTGCCCATGCATCCAACTCCGTTCACCCTTCTTGACACAGTTTCCTTTCTTGTGACCACCCTGAACTACAGACCTCACCACCAACCCCCACAACCCCCCCAATCATGGCTTTCACCCCGCTCCTCTCCCCGAAGGAAATTGGAGAGTTAGGGGACTGGAGGGAAGGCCTTCGATGGGAGAGTTAGGGGACTGGAGGGATGGGCTTCGATGGGAGAGTTAGGGGACTGGAGGGATGGGCTTCGATGGGAGAGTTAGGGTACTGGAGGGATGGGCTTCGATGGGAGAGTTAGGGTACTGGAGGGATGGGCTTCGATGGGAGAGTTAGGGGACTAGAGGGATGGGCTTCGATGGGAGAGTTAGGGGACTAGAGGGATGGGCTTCGATGGGAGGGTTAGGGTACGGGAGGGATGGGCTTCGATGGGAGGGTGAGGGGACTGGAGGGATGGGCTTCGATGGGAGAGTTAGGGGACTAGAGGGATGAGCTTCGATGGGAGAGTTAGGGGACTGGAGGGATGGTCTTCGATGGGAGAGTTAGGGTACTGGAGGGATGGGCTTCGATGGGAGAGTTAGGGGACTAGAGGGATGGGCTTCGATGGGAGAGTCAGGGTACTGGAGGGATGGGCTTCGATGGGAGAGTTAGGGTACTGGAGGGATGGGCTTCGATTGGTGAGTCAGGGTACAGGAGGGATGGGCTTCGATGGGAGAGTTAGGGGACTGGAGGGATGGGCTTCGATGGGAGAGTTAGGGGACTGGAGGGATGGGCTTCGATGGGAGAGTTAGTGTACTAGAGGGATGGGCTTCGACGGGAGAGTTAGGGGACAGGAGGGATGGGCTTCGATGGGAGAGTTAGGGGACTGGAGGGATGGGCTTCGATGGGAGAGTTAGGGGACTGGAGGGATGGGCTTCGATGGGAGAGTTAGGGGACTGGAGGGATGGGCTTCGATGGGAGAGTTAGGGGACTGGAGGGATGGGCTTCGACGGGAGAGTTAGGGGACTGGAGGGATGGGCTTCGATGGGAGAGTTAGGGGACTGGAGGGATGGGCTTCAATGGGAGAGTTAGGGGACTGGAGGGATGGGCTTCACTGAGAGAGTTAGGGGACTGGAGGGATGGGCTTCGATGGGAGAGTTAGGGGACTGGAGGGATGGGCTTCGATGGGCGAGTTAGGGGACTGGAGGGATGGGCTTCAATGAGAGAGTTAGGGGACTGGAGGGATGGGCTTCGATGGGAGAGTTCGGGGACTGGAGGGATGGGCTTCGATGGGAGAGTTAGGGGACTGGAGGGATGGGCTTCGATGGGAGAGTTAGGGGACTGGAGGGATGGGCTTCAATGAGAGAGTTAGGGGACTAGAGGGATGGGCTTCACTGAGAGAGTTAGGGGACTGGAGGGATGGGCTTCGATGGGAGAGTTAGGGGACTGGAGGGATGGACTTCGATGGGAGAGTTAGGGGACTGGAGGGATGGGCTTCGATGGGCGAGTTAGGGGACTGGAGGGATGGGCTTCAATGAGAGAGTTAGGGGACTGGAGGGATGGGCTTCAATGAGAGAGTTAGGGGACTAGAGGGATGGGCTTCAATGAGAGAGTTAGGGGACTGGAGGGATGGGATTCGATGGGAGAGTTAGGGGACTGGAGGGATGGGCTTCGATGGGAGAGTTAGGGGACTGGAGAGATGGGCTTCGATGGGTGAGTTAGGGGACTGGAGGGATGGGCTTCGATGGGAGAGTTAGGGGACTGGAGGGATGGGCTTCAATGGGAGAGTTAGGGGACTGGAGAGATGGGCTTCGATGGGTGAGTTAGGGGACTGGAGGGATGGGCTTCGATGGGAGAGTTAGGGGACTGGAGGGATGGGCTTCGATGGGAGAGTTAGGGTACTGGAGGGATGGGCTTCGATGGGAGAGTTAGGGGACTGGAGGGATGGGCTTCGATGGGAGAGTTAGGAGACTGGAGGGATGGGCTTCGATGGGAGAGTTAGGGTACTGGAAAGATGGGCTTCGATGGGAGAGTTAGGGGACTGGAGGGATGGGCTTCGATGGGAGAGTTAGGGTACTGGAAAGATGGGCTTCGATGGGAGAGTTAGGGGACTGGAGGGATGGGCTTCGATGGGAGAGTTAGGAGACTGGAGGGATGGGCTTCGATGGGAGTGTTAGGGTACTGGAGGGATGGGCTTCGATGGGAGAGTTAGGGTACTGGAGGGATGGGCTTCGATGGGAGAGTTAGGGGACTGGAGGGATGGGCTTCGATGGGAGAGTTAGGGGACTAGAGGGATGGGCTTCGATGGGAGAGTTAGGGTACTGGAGGGATGGGCTTCGATGGGAGAGTTAGGGGACTGGAGGGATGGGCTTCGATGGGAGAGTTAGGGGACTGGAGGGATGGGCTTCGATGGGAGAGTTAGGGGACTGGAGGGATGGGCTTCGATGGGAGAGTGGGGGCACTGGAGGGATGGGCTTCGATGGGAGAGTTAGGGGACTGGAGGGATGGGCTTCGACGGGAGAGTTAGGGGACTGGAGGGATGGGCTTCGATGGGAGAGTTAGGGGACTGGAGGGATGGGCTTCGATGGGAGAGTTAGGGGACTGGAGGGATGGGCTTCGATGGGAGAGTTAGGGGACTGGAGGGATGGGCTTCGATGGGAGAGTTAGGGGACTGGAGGGATGGGCTTCGATGGGAGAGTTAGGGTACTGGAGGGATGGGATTCGATGGGAGAGTTAGGGGACTGGAGGGATGGGCTTCGATGGGAGAGTTAGGGGACTGGAGGGATGGGCTTCAATGGGAGAGTTAGGGGACTGGAGGGATGGGCTTCGATGGGAGAGTTAGGGGACTGGAGGGATGGGCTTCGATGGGAGAGTTAGGGTACTGGAGGGATGGGATTCGATGGGAGAGTTAGGGGACTGGAGGGATGGGCTTCGATGGGCGAGTTAGGGGACTGGAGGGATGGGCTTCAATGAGAGAGTTAGGGGACTGGAGGGATGGGATTCGATGGGAGAGTTAGGGGACTGGAGGGATGGGCTTCGATGGGAGAGTTAGGGTACTGGAAAGATGGGCTTCGATGGGAGAGTTAGGGGACTGGAGGGATGGGCTTCGATGGGAGAGTTAGGAGACTGGAGGGATGGGCTTCGATGGGAGAGTTAGGGGACTGGAGGGATGGGCTTCGATGGGAGAGTTAGGAGACTGGAGGGATGGGCTTCGATGGGAGAGTTAGGGTCCTGGAGGGATGGGCTTCGATGGGAGAGTTAGGGGACTGGAGGGATGGGCTTCGATGGGAGAGTTAGGAGACTGGAGGGATGGGCTTCGATGGGAGTGTTAGGGGACTGGAGGGATGGGCTTCGATGGGAGAGTTAGGGGACTGGAGGGATGGGCTTCGATGGGAGAGTTAGGGTACTGGAAAGATGGGCTTCGATGGGAGAGTTAGGGGACTGGAGGGATGGGCTTCGATGGGAGAGTTAGGAGACTGGAGGGATGGGCTTCGATGGGAGTGTTAGGGTACTGGAGGGATGGGCTTCGATGGGAGAGTTAGGGTACTGGAGGGATGGGCTTCGATGGGAGAGTTAGGGGACTGGAGGGATGGGCTTCGATGGGAGAGTTAGGGGACTAGAGGGATGGGCTTCGATGGGAGAGTTAGGGTACTGGAGGGATGGGCTTCGATGGGTGAGTTAGGGGACTGGAGGGATGGGCTTCGATGGGAGAGTTAGGGGACTGGAGGGATGGGCTTCGATGGGAGAGTTAGGGGACTGGAGGGATGGGCTTCGATGGGAGAGTTAGGGGACTGGAGGGATGGGCTTCGATGGGAGAGTTAGGGGACTGGAGGGATGGGCTTCGATGGGAGAGTTAGGGTACTGGAGGGATGGGATTCGATGGGAGAGTGAGGGGATTGGAAGGATGGGCTTCGATGAGCAAGCTGAAAAGACCAGGTTAAGTGAGAGCATGCTTTGGTTTCTAAGGCAGTAGATTGTAGGGGGAAGGGAAGACCGAGGGAGGTGAGGAAACATAAGGTCCTGGGAATGAATGAGTTCAAGTAGGAGACAGTGTGATGGGTCATGATTTCAACAGTGGGGACACAGGGAGGGGGAACAAGAGAGGACATTTCAGAGGCATACTGACCGTTACAGATGTTAACGTAATAAAGCTAGGCACAAACGAATCAGTAAATGGAAACCAGATAAAACCGTGACAAATCAGCAGTCCGGGACTCTGCTCCCCAAGCAGCTCAGTAATGGCATTTCTATACAATCTTTCACAGCCTCAGGATAGCCCAAAGGACTTCACAGATCATTCATTACTGTTGAACTACAATCACTATTATGTAGGCAATCATGGCAGCCAGTGTGTGCACAGAAAGACCCCAGCAATGATCCGAACGAACTGGTTAATCTGTTTTTGGTTGAGGGTGGAATATTGGCCAGGACACTTCACCGGCTCCTCTACGAGCAGTGCTGCGGGATCTTTTATCAGGCAGTCAGGGTCCTGTTTCAACATCTCATCTGAAAGTCGGCACCTCCGACAGTGCAGCACTCCCTCGGCACTGCGATGGGCATGTCGGCCTTGATTATGAGCTCAAGTCCTAGGGCAGAGCTCCAACCCACCATGTCTTGAGACGAGAGTGATACCAAACCAAGCCAAGCTGACACTTAAGCGGTAAATACCGTGGAAAGAACAAAATGCGTAGCCTTTCACCACTCGGCGAGATCTGGGTTTACAGCACGGTGTGGCCTTGACAAAGCGACAGCCTCGGGTTTCAGTTCCCCACAGCCAATCCATTTGTTAGTGAGATGGAGCTCACTGATGAAGGTACTTACAGGATTACACCAATAATACAGCAACGGCCCAGGTGCAGAGCGCATCGCAGATACCAACTGGAATCAGAAAGGGATTGTGGTAGTAATGTCGTAGAAAGCAATCAGCATCCTGCATGGTAAATCCACGTGAATCGGTCTTTGAGAAATATTCTCATTTCAATGCAGAGCTGACCCTAAAGAAGGTAGAAAGGACGTGCATTTATACGGCGCCTTTTGCCACCTCCGGATGTCCCAAAGCGCTTTACTGCCAATTGGCGCATAGCAAGCTCCCACAAACAGCAATGGATAAATATTGGCCCCAGGACACCGGGGAGAACTCCCCTGCTCTTCTTCCAATAGTGGCCGTGGGATCATATAGCGCCTATATAGTGGGGGTGGGGGTGACATGAATCAACTGAGCGGCCTGCGGGTGGCGCTGTCCAGGGAGAGTATAAATACTCGGGCACGGGCCCAGCTTGCGCAGGACATTCTTTAACAGGAACTAGTGAAGGACACAACTAGCCCTCCATGTTGTAAAACAGTTGATTAAAGCTTTGTTTAACGCTTAGACCAAGTGCCGAGTAGTTTCCTAACGTCAGGGGGTGAGGGGGCCACTGCGTTAGGTTAGACACTGGCCCGTTCTCAGATCAAGGTTCCAACCCAGCTCAGACTGACAGGGTCCAAGTCTCCTCGGTCCGCTGGCTGGAAGGTTCTCGTGTAAAAAGATTTTGAAAGTCTCAGCCTAGTGCCTGGGGAGGGGGTGTAGGTGATGGCGGTGGGATGGTAAATGGGCCCACAGCACTAAACTGGCTTTCGTTTGGCACTAATGTGACACAGGACGGCTGGTGTGAGAGACGGAACAACAAAAATGTCGCACCGCTGCTCGACGGGAGGCTAAAGTCTTTCGACCGGGCCCCCGTTTATTGCCGATGACGTCTGACTCTCTGCGAGTGCTCACGTCGTGCTCAGGTGTAAGAATCTGACCGCGATAAAACGTGCGTGTCCTAAACAGCTGAGTGACAACCAGGGAAGCGTTCCGATAACTGCCATTTCCTCTCTCTCTCCCCCCCCACCCCTAGAAAATAATAACCCCCCACCCCACACAAGGTTGATTGAGTATCTCCACGATGAACCATCCAAAGGGTCTCTTTTAAATGTACCATGGGGTCACGGTTCTCCCTGCCCGAGGAGAGAGCGGATGAACGGCTGGGGTCAGAGGCTTACAACACAAGGGTGAAGCTCTCTCCTGGATGAACAGTCACAGGCGCCCGCTCCTGCGTTGAGGCCAGTGGTTGGTTCCCTTCCCTCGGGGAGCAGGGTGTTGGTGCCCAGCAGGCGGTCCGCTTCCTCAGCTCAGCTAGTGGTTCGCCATCTCCAGAAATACAGGTGAGCGTTTATTGCTATATAACAGTTTAATGCCATTAGATTACGACTATGTGTCTCTTCCCCCTTTTCCCCATCCCTCCCGTCCCGTCCCCGTCGCGTCCATCTCGCGCCGCTCAGCAACCTGAAGAGCAGCCGGGTCAGTACTGGTCTTGGTGAAAGCCCAATGGCTCCTACTGCAAGGACAGTATCTCGCACCTGGGGCCGGAGTCGTGGACCAGAGCCCCCAGGCTCGGCTGGGCATCCTGCTCCTTGTCCATGATCTGAAGCACGTCGTCCAAGATGGACGGCCCCAGGTCCAGGTGAAGGGAGAGGAGGGAGACGGCATGGGGAAGCAAGTTCTTGTCGGGACGCTCCTTCCGGACAAAGGCCACCTTTGAGTGGGTGAGGTTGTTGGTGTCTTGATCCTCCCGAGAAAGTTCCTGAGCCTGCGGCTGCCCGGCGGTGGGGCTGGCGTCCGGAGGATCCGCTTTCTTGCCCGTTTCCCCCCCCGCCTCTTGGCCTCCCTTCGAGACGGGCTCCTTGGCGGGGGGCTCCCCGTCCTTATCGTCCAAGTGCAGCCTGGGCGGTTTGGGGGGGGCCTCGGCCGCGGGCAGGGTCAGAGCTTGGGGGCCACCGATCACGGGCAGGGAGATGGCGTTCTTCAAGAGGGGCGACGGGTTCTCCGGCAGCTGCCCGCCGTGCAAGCTGCCAGTCCTGGTGAACTCGTAGGACACGTAGCGGCTGGCCTTCTGCGACAGCGTGCGTCCCTGCTTGCCCGGGAGGAGGTGGAACTTGCCCTTCAAGAAGGAAATGTCGCCGAAGACGTCGTCCTCCCCTCCGGAACCGATGTGAATGGTGTGGCGGAAGTCGCCGAGTGGCGAGCTGATCATGTCGGAAGACAGGATGTCCCGCAACTTTTCCTTCTTTCCTTTCCGACTGGCCCGCTTCAGATAGATGGGAGCCTTGGCCGACATCTTTGTTGCAGTCTCTCTCTCCCTCGCTATCAGGGACAGTCTGCTGCCAAGAACTGCTGTCCTCAGTGAAGATTGCTCATCTTCTTCTCGCAGGTTTGAAGAACAGGGTGCAGTTCAACAAGAGCGATGCTCCTGTGATATTTCGGCGGCAAACGTGCAAAAGGAGGGTGACAGGAGAGATAAATTGCCCAGGACCGGTACAAATCTAACCGAGAACTGCTGTTTCCGTCCTCTCAAACACACGGGCTGGCGGGCTGCAGCTTCACTCCTTCGTTGTGGCCGCGCTCGATCTCCACCCGGCCTTTCTCCTCACACGCGACCTGTGGTCAAAGCAGACAAGAGAATTAGTTGCCTTCGGTGTTACAGCAAAAGGCAGGTCTGGGAGGCAAGGCAGTTTGAAAGGAAAATGTAGGTGTCTCTCTCTCCGAGTCAGAAGGTCGTGGGTTCGAGCCCCCACTCCAGAGACTCGAGCCCCATAATCCAGGCCGACACTCCCAGTGGAAGTACTGAGGGAGCGCCGCACTGTCGGAGGGGCAGTACTGAGGGAGCGCCGCACTGTCAGAGGGGTGGTACTGAGGGAGCGCCGCACTGTCGGAGGGGCGGTACTGAGGGAGCGCCGCACTGTCGGAGGGGCAGTGCTGAGGGAGCGCCGCACTGTCGGAGGGGCAGTACTGAGGGAGTGCCGCACTGTCGGAGGGGCAGTACTGAGGGAGCGCCGCACTGTCGGAGGGGCAGTACTGAGGGAGCGCCGCACTGTCGGAGGGGCGGTACTGAGGGAGCGCCGCACTGTCGGAGGGGCAGTACTGAGGGAGCGCCGCACTGTCGGAGGGGCAGTACTGAGGGAGCGCCGCACTGTCGGAGGGGCAGTACTGAGGGAGCGCCGCACTGTCGGAGGGGCAGTACTGAGGGAGCGCCGCACTGTCGGAGGGGCGGTACTGAGGGAGCGCCGCACTGTCGGAGGGGCGGTACTGAGGGAGCGCCGCACTGTCAGAGGGGCAGTACTAAGGGAGCGCCGCACTGTCGGAGGGGCGGTACTGAGGGAGCGCCGCACTGTCGGAGGGGCGGTACTGAGGGAGCGCCGCACTGTCGGAGGAGCAGTACTGAGGGAGCGCCGCACTGTCAGAGGGGCAGTACTGAGGGAGCGCCGCACTGTCGGAGGGGCAGTACTGAGGGAGCGCCGCACTGTCGGAGGGGCAGTACTGAGGGAGCGCCGCACTGTCGGAGGGGCGGTACTGAGGGAGCGCCGCACTGTCAGAGGGGCAGTACTGAGGGAGCGCCGCACTGTCAGAGGCGCCATCTTTCGGATGAGACATTAAACCGAGGCCCTGTCTGCCCTCTCAGGGGGACGTAAAAGATCTCAAGGCCACGAATGGAGAAAGAGCAGGGGAGTTCTCCCCGGTGTCCTGGGGCCAATTGACGTAAGAAAACTACTAGGCACTTGGTCTAAGCGTTAAACAAAGCTTTAATCAACTGTTTTACAACGTGGAGGTCTTGTTGTGTCCTTCACTAGTTCCTGTTAAAGAATGTCCTGCACAAGCTGGGCCCGTGCCCGAGTATTTATACTCTCCCTGGACAGCGCCACCAGCAGGCCGCCCAGTATTACTTCATAAGTCATTTCCACATGAATGACAGATTCATGTCACCAATATTGATCCCTTAATCAACATCACTAAAACAGATGACCTGGTCATAATCTCGTTGCTGATAGTGGGAGCTTGCTGTGTGTAAATTGGCCGCCGCGATTCCTACATTCCAATAGAGACCACACTTCAAAAAAAGTACTTCATTGGCCGTGAAGCGCTTTGGGACGTCCTGAGGTGGTGAGAGGCGCTGGAGAAATGCGAGATTTTTTTTTGTTTAATCACAGCACTCCGGTGAAAAGGGGAAGAATCGGTTAAATCGTAAAATCACTGGTGGGTTTTGCTTGGAGAAGGGAGGGAAGGGGATTGGAGGACAGAACTATCCCAGAGAATTGACTGCAGCTTTGGTTTAAAGTCCCAGATATTTACTTAGCTTTAATGTGTCATACACACGTATATGTTCACATCAATAAAGCTTCTGAATTAAAGACACACAAGGGGGCAGTGTCCCATAAAATCCAATTCACCATGTACAACACTGGGTAGCACAGAGAGCACCAATGTTTATTGGACTCAGTGAAGTTTACAGGCAGTTATGCAATGGAATGCATTCACCATGAGTCACGGCTGTGCTAACAGCGTGTAAAGGCATGCTTCTTAGGCAGTCCCTCGGAACCGAGGATGACTTGCTTCCACATAACAATGAGTTCTCAGGTGACTGATGAGTCCAATGCAGGACCTACAGTCTCTGTCACAGGTGGGGCAGACGGTGGTTGAAGGGGCGGGTGGGTGGGGGTGCTTGGGTTGGCGTGCACTCCTTGCGCTGCCTGCGCTTGGCTTCCCTTACTCCCGGCGAAGAGACTCGAAGTGCTTCTCCTCCACTTTGTGCGGTCTTGGGCCAGGGATTCCCAGGTGTCGGTGGCGGGGGGATGTTACACTTTTTCAAGGAGGCTTTGAGGGTGTCCTTGAAGCGTTTCCTCTGCCCACCTGGGGCTCTCTTGCTGTGTCGGAGCTCCGAGTAGAGCGCTTGTTTTGGGAGTCTCGTATCGGGCATGCGGACAATGTGACCTGTCCATCAGAGCTGATGGAGCGTGGTCAAAGCTTCGATGCTGGGGATGTTGGCCTGAGCGAGAACACTGACGTTCGTGCGCCTATCCTGCCAACGGATTTGCAGGATCTTGCGGAGGCAGCGTTGGTGGTACCTCTCCAGTGTTTTGAGGTGCCTGCTGTACAGGACTAAACAGGTGCGAGTGGGGCATGGGGCAGAGAGCGAGTGGGGCACAGGGCAGGGAGCGAGTGGGGCACAGGGCAGGGAGCGAGTGGGGCACTGGGCAGGGAGTGAGTGGGGCACAGGGCAGGGAGTGAGTGGGGCACAGGGCAGGGAGTGAGTGGGGCACAGGGCAGGGAGTGGGGGAACGAGTAGGGCACGGGGCAGGGAGTGGGGGGGCGAGTGGGGCACTGGGCAGGGAGCGGGGGGAGCGAGTGGGGCACAGGGCAGGGAGCGGGGGAACGAGTGGGGCACAGGGCAGGGAGCGGGGGAACGAGTGGGGCACAGGGCAGGGAGCGGGGGGGCAAGTGGGGCACAGGGCAGGGAGCGGGAGGGCGAGTGGGGCACAGGGCAGGGAGTGGGGGGCGAGTGGGGCACTGGGCAGGGAGCGAGTGGGGCACAGGGCAGGGAGTGAGTGGGGCACAGGGCAGGGAGTGGGGGGAACGAGTAGGGCACGGGGCAGGGAGTGGGGGGGCGAGTGGGGCACTGGGCAGGGAGCGGGGGGAGCGAGTGGGGCACAGGGCAGGGAGCGGGGGAACGAGTGGGGCACAAGGCAGGGAGCGGGGGGAACGAGTGGGGCACAGGGCAGGGAGCGGGGGGGCAAGTGGGGCACAGGGCAGGGAGCGGGGGAGCGAGTGGGGGCACAGGGCAGGGAGCGGGGGAACGAG
Source organism: Somniosus microcephalus (assembly GCF_052327205.1). Classification (NCBI taxonomy): domain Eukaryota; kingdom Metazoa; phylum Chordata; class Chondrichthyes; order Squaliformes; family Somniosidae; genus Somniosus; species Somniosus microcephalus. The sequence goes on along the minus strand of NW_028225180.1, from coordinate 90,742,222 downwards.
TGGGGCACAGGGCAGGGAGCGGGGGAACGAGTGGGGCACAGGGCAGGGAGCGGGGGGGCAAGTGGGGCACAGGGCAGGGAGCGGGAGGGCGAGTGGGGCACAGGGCAGGGAGTGGGGGGCGAGTGGGGGCACTGGGCAGGGAGCGAGTGGGGCACAGGGCAGGGAGTGGGGGGGCGAGTGGGACACTGGGCAGGGAGCGGGGGGGGCGAGTGGGGCACAGGGCAAGGAGCGAGTGGGGCACAGGGCAGGGAGTGGGGGGGTGAGAGGGGCACTGGGCAGGGAGCGAGTGGGGCACAGGGCAGGGAGTGAGTGGGCACAGGGCAGGGAGTGAGTGGAGCGAGTGGGGCACAGGGCAGGGAGCGAGTGGGGCAGGGAGCGGGTGGGGCACGGGGCAGGGAGTGGGGGGGCGAGTGGGGCACTGGGCAGGGAGTGAGTGGGGCACGGGGCAGGGAGTGAGTGGAGCGAGTGGGCAGGGAGCGGGGAAGCAAGTGGGGCACAGGGCAGGGAGTGGGGGGGGCGAGTGGCAGGGAGCGGGGGAGCGAGCGATCTCACAGACACCCGTGTCCAACATTGCTTCTTCAGGAGTAAATTCAATTGGGAAAAAAAAAGTGGAAAAAATTCCCCCGAGTTGCCTGTGGACTGTTATTAAAGAAATGCCTTAGTCACTTGGCTGAGATAGGATCTGCCATCCAGTGCGGTCCGATCCGATCCCACACAATCAGCAGCAGATGGGAACCACACCCCTCTCACAGCTCTAGTGCCAGCTCCCAGGGGGTTATTAACAGTCACATCCTTTTTACAATATCGCCTCATCACATCAGCTTCAGACACTGAATCACTTTGGAAATGCAGTCACTGCTGTTGAAATGTGGCAACAAGGTCCTGCAAACAAATGAGAGGAATAACTTGTTTATCTGCATGTTGGTGATGTTGATTAAGGGATAGATACTGGCCAGGGCACCAGAAGAACGCCTCTGCACTCCTTCGAATAGTGCCAGTGGGAGGGGCAGATCGATGGTTTAACGCCTCCTCCCGAAAGACGGCTGCTCTGGCAGTGCAGCACTCTCTCGGTCCTGCACGGAGAGTGTCAACCAGGGTTACGTGTTCAAGTGCTGGAGTGGGGTACGAACTCCACAACCCTCCGACTCGGAGAGCAGAGTGCAACCTACCAACTGAGCCAAACTGACAACCGGGCTTCCTAAATGATTCTTTTTATCGCCTGCGCTTTACTCAGTTGCCTCCCCCCCACCACCTCCCCCCGCCTCCGTGTGCACCGTATGAAGCAGGAAGGCCACTGTACCCCAGCACACCCAGCATATTAAAGGGGGGGCCAGTCAGCCAGATCACTGCTCGCTGCCCCCATGTCCATATCGGATGAGACGTTAAACCGAGGCCCCGTCTGCCCTCTCAGGTGGATGTAAAAGATCCCACGGCCACTATTGGAAGAAGAGCAGTGACAGGATCGGGCAAAGTCAACATGGCTTTACAAAAGGTAAATGCTTGACTAATCTACTGGAATTTATTGCGGATGTAACTGGTAGAATAGATAAGGGAGAACCAGTGGATGTGGTGTATTTGGACTGTCAGAAGGCTTTCGATAAGGTCCCACACAAGAGATTAGCGTGTAAAGTTAAGGCACATGGGATTGGGGGCAAGGTATTGTCTTGGATAGAGAACTGGTTGGCGGACAGAAAGCAAAGAGTTGGAATAAACGGGTCTTTTTCCGAGTGGCAGGCAGTGACTAGTGGGGTACCGCAAGGATCGGTCCTAGGACCCCAGCTATTCACAATATATATAAATGATCTAGACGAGGGAACTAGATGTAATATCTCCAAGTTTGCAGACGACACTAAGCTGGGTGGGCGTGTGTGCTGTGAGGAGGATGCCGAGAAACTCCAGGGTGATTTGGACAGGTTGGGTGATTGGGCAGAGGCATGGCAGATGCAGTATAATGTGGATAAATGCGAGGTTATCCACTTTGGTGTCAAAAACAGGAAGGCAGATTATTATCTGAATGGCAATAGATTGGGAGAAGGGGAAGTGCAACGAGACCTGGGTGTTCTTGTGCACCAGTCGCTGAAGGTAAGCATGCAGGTGCAGCAGGCAGTTAAGAAGGCAAATGGTATGTTGGCCTTCGTAGCGAGAGGGTTTGAGTACAGGAACAAGGATGTCTTGCTGCAGTTGTACAGGGCCTTGGTGAGACCGCACCTTGAGTATTGTGTGCAGTTTTGGTCACCATACCTGAGGAAGGACGTTCTTGCCATGGAGGGAGTGCAGCGAAGATTCACCAGGCTGATACCTGGGATGGCAGGAATGACGTATGAGGAGAGATTGGGTCGATTGGGCTTGTACTCGCTGGAGTTTAGAAGAATGAGAGGGGATCTCATTGAAACTTATAAAATTCTAACAGGACTAGACAGACTAGATGCAGGAAGGATGTTCCCGCTGGCGGGGGAGTCCAGAACCAGGGGTCACAGTCTAAGGATAAGGGGTAAGCCATTTAGGACTGAGATGAGGAGGAATTTCTTCACCCAGAGAGTGGTGAACCTGTGGAATTCTCTACCACAGAAGGCAGTTGAGGCCAATTCATTAAATATAATTAAGAAGGAGTTAGATATATTTCTTAAGGCTAAAGGGATCAAGGGATATGGGGAGAAAGCAGGGACAGGGTACTGAGTTTGGATGATCAGCCATGATCTCATTGAATGGCGGAGCAGGCTCGAGGGGCCGAATGGCCTACTCCTGCTCCTAGTTTCTATGTTTCTATGAGGATGAGCTGGGTGTCGGCAGTGTACATGTGGAACCTGACGTTGCGCTTAGGGGTGCCTTGAAGTTGTGAAAGGCACTCTATAAATGGGACTTCTTTCATTTCTTTCAGTTTGAAGCAGGAACTCTGGCTGATTCCAACACTGCCCCCTCAACCCAGGGGCACAGAGTGCAATTGTTGCACCCCAGCCATTGTCTGGACCATGATCACTGAACTCAGTGTAGACTGGGGGGATTGACCCAGGGTCCCTCGGGTCTGCGTCGCTCAGTCTCAGAGCACGCACCGCTCGCTGAGTCATCAGGGAGCACGAGTGATCCCTCTCTTCAACTTTTATAAACTGTTTCACTTTAACGAGCTGGGGGTGGGGGGCAAACTAGCCTCATGCGACAGTCACAATTACACACTGCCCCTGTGACAGTCACAATTCCACACTGCCCCGTGACAGTCACAATTCCACACTGCCCCTGTAACAGTCACAATTACACACTGCCCCTGTGACAGTCACAATTCCACACTGCCCCGTGACAGTCACAATTCCACACTGCCCCTGTAACAGTCACAATTACACACTGCCCCTGTGACAGTCACAATTACACACTGCCCCTGTGACAGTCAGTTACACACTGCCCCTGTGACAGTCACAATTACACACTGCTCCTGTGACAGTCAGTTACACACTGCCCCGTGACAGTCACAATTACACACTGCCCCTGTGACAGTCACAATTACACACTGCCCCTGTGACAGTCACAATTACACACTGCTCCTGTGACAGTCACAATTACACACTGCCCCTGTGACAGTCAGTTACACACTGCCCCTGTGACAGTCACAATTACACACTGCCCCTGTGACAGTCACAATTACACACTGCCCCTGCGACAGTCACAATTACACACTGCCCCTGTGACAGTCACAGTTACACACTGCCCCTGTGACAAGTCAGTTACACACTGCCTGTGACAGTCACAATTACACACTGCTCCTGTGACAGTCAGTTACACACTGCCCCGTGACAGTCACAATTACACACTGCCCCTGTGACAGTCACAATTCCACACTGCCCCTGCGACAGTCACAATTACACACTGCCCCTGTGACAGTCACAATTCCACACTGCCCCTGCGACAGTCACAATTCCACACTGCCCCTGCGACAGTCACAATTACACACTGCCCCTGTGACAGTCACAATTCCACACTGCCCCTGCGACAGTCACAATTACACACTGCCCCTGCGACAGTCACAATTCCACACTGCCCCTGCGACAGTCACAATTACACACTGCCCCTGTGACAGTCACAATTACACACTGCCCCTGTGACAGTCACAGTTACACACTGCCCCTGTGACAAGTCAGTTACACACTGCCTGTGACAGTCACAATTACACACTGCCCCTGTGACAGTCAGTTAAACGTTAACCCAGTGACAGTCAGTTACACACTGCCCCTGTGAGTCACAATTACACACTGCCCCTGTGACAGTCACAATTACACACTGCCCCTGTGACAGTCACAATTCCACACTGCCCCTGCGACAGTCACAATTACACACTGCCCCTGTGACAGTCACAATTCCACACTGCCCCTGCGACAGTCACAATTCCACACTGCCCCTGCGACAGTCACAATTACACACTGCCCCTGTGACAGTCACAATTCCACACTGCCCCTGCGACAGTCACAATTACACACTGCCCCTGCGACAGTCACAATTCCACACTGCCCCTGCGACAGTCACAATTACACACTGCCCCTGTGACAGTCACAATTACACACTGCCCCTGTGACAGTCACAGTTACACACTGCCCCTGTGACAAGTCAGTTACACACTGCCTGTGACAGTCACAATTACACACTGCCCCTGTGACAGTCAGTTAAACGTTAACCCAGTGACAGGCAGAAATAACAAACACTTGTTGATTCTGAGTTCACTTAAACCGGGACCAGCAGCGCTGAGACCATCTCTCTTTCTTACACTAACATCTCAATGCACTTGTACATACCAGCACTGTCTCCGCTTACAATGGAATATAAAACCTCAGCTCATCCTCCGTTCCGCAGGAATAAAATTGAACTCCATGGCGATACACAGTTGGATTCAAGTCCAGGCTCCAGGGACTGATCGGTGTGTTCCGAGTGCTTAGAGTTGAATGCGCAGTCGCCTGCTATTGATAAGCCAAGCCAGGCATACAACACATGACTGAACCAGGCAGCCTGCCAAAAAATAAACTCCCAAAGTTCTGGAAACAGCACGGACCAGCTCTCACCGCAGTTAACTAGTGATACTGGGAGTGGTGCACGATTCCCTGAGACTCAAAACTGAGAGTAGGCAGTGCCGATGAGCTCAGTTTCCTGTACCTAGTCCTGCAGGTTGGGCGGTGTAGTCACCGAGAACACTGGCTCCTCACCTCTGGGAACAGGACTCCAACCAGCCCAGACGGATGGAATAAAACTCGCTCTCTGTTGGCTGTAACAGTCCTTAGTGAAACAAGTTAAAAGCAACTTAAAACCAGTACCAATCCTTGAACAGGCAGTGAAGAGGAAATTTAACCTGCCCTGGGAGTGTTTGATGGGACAGTGTAGAGGGAGCTTTACTCTGTATCTAACCCCGTGCTGTCCCTGCCCTGGGAGTGTTTGATGGGACAGTGTAGAGGGAGCTTTACTCTGTATCTAACCCCGTGCTGTCCCTGCCCTGCGAGTGTTTGATGGGACAGTGTAGAGGGAGCTTTACTCTGTATCTAACCCCGTGCTGTCCCTGCCCTGGGAGTGTTTGATGGGGACAGTGTAGAGGGAGCTTTACTCTGTATCTAACCCGTGCTGTACCTGCCCTGGGAGTGTTTGATGGGGACAGTGCAGAGGGAGCTTTACTCTGTATCTAACCCGTGCTCTACCTGCCCTGGGAGTGTTTGATGGGACAGTGTAGAGGGAGCTTTACTCTGTACCTAACCCGTGCTGTACCTGCCCTGGGAGTGTTTGATGGGACAGTGTAGAGGGAGCTTTACTCTGTATCTAACCCCGTGCTGTACCTGCCCTGGGAGTGTTTGATGGGGACAGTGCAGAGGGAGCTTTACTCTGTATCTATCCTGTGCTCTACCTGCCCTGGGAGTGTTTGATGGGACAGTGTAGAGGAAGCTTTACTCTGTATCTAACCCGTGCTGTACCTGCCCTGGGAGTGTTTGATGGGATAGTGTAGAGCGGGCTTTACTCTGTATCTAACCCGTGCTGTACCTGCCCTGGGAGTGTTTGATGGGACAGTGTAGAGGGAGCTTTACTCTGTATCTAACCCGTGCTGTACCTGCCCTGGGAGTGTTTGATGGGACAGTGTAGAAGGAGCTTTACTCTGTATCTAACCCCGTGCTGTACCTGCCCTGGGAGTACCGACTGTGGCCACAGCTCGTGCTCCTGATCGCACTCTGACGCTGTCTGCTGCCAAGTGCAATAGTGTGCACATCGGGTGAGGACAGGTTGGGCTCAGATGCAATGTTGAGTTCCTGCTGAAACTCAGTGCCTTGGGCTCACACGGGTGAGGTCGCCCACCGACAGCTGCCATTCAGGGGAACCGTACCCCAGTGTGTGTCAATGTGAGGGGGAGATTAACACTGGCCTCTCTGCCATGGTACAGCAGTCCTGTGGACTCCTGTAAGAGGGCAGTTGAAAGGTTAATCGACTTTACAGCTTAGGTGTTGGCACGGAGCCACAGCTCAGGCAGAGGTGAACTCTTCCCTTTTTAACTTGTCTGTACTTTACAGATACGAGATGTACACAAGCCGTGCGGTGCCAGATCAGAGTCCTTCCCTGTGGCCTGTGTGTGTTGTACGTTTCTCCTTTCATGACGTCCCAGTTTGCGCACAGCAAGCTCCCACTAACAGCAATGTGTGATGTTGATTGAGGGATAAATATTGGCCAGGACACCGGGGAGAACTCCCCTGCTCTTCTTCCAAATAGTGCCACGGGATTGTTTACGTCCACCTGAGAGGGCAGACGGGGCCTCGGTTTAACGTCTCATCCGAAAGTCGGCACCTCCGACAGTGCAGCACTCCTTCAGTGCTGCCCCTCCGACAGTGCGGCGCTCCCTCAGTACTGCCCCTCCGACAGTGCGGCGCTCCCTCAGTACTGTCCCTCCCACAGTGCGGCGTGTCCTCAGTACTGCCCCTCCGACAGTGCGGCGCTCCCTCAGTACTGCCCCTCCGACAGTGCGGCGCTCCCTCAGTACTGCCCCTCCGACAGTGCGGCGCTCCCTCAGTACTGACCCTCCGACAGTGCGGCGCTCCCTGAGTACCACCCCTCCGACAGTGCGGCGCTCCCTCAGTCCTGACCTTCCGACAGTGCGGCGCTCCCCTCAGTACTGCCCCTCCGACAGTGCAGCACTCCCTGAGTACCGCCCCTCCGACAGTGCGGCGCTCCCTCAGTACTGCCCCTCCGACAGTGCGGCGCTCCCTCAGTACTGCCCCTCCGACAGTGCGGCGCTCCCTCAGTACTGCCCCTCCGACAGCGCGGCGCTCCCCCAGTACTGCCCCTCCGACAGTGCGGCGCTCCCTGAGTACCGCCCCTCCGACAGTGCGGCGCTCCCTCAGTACTGCCCCTCCGACAGTGCGGCGCTCCCTCAGTACTGCCCCTCCGACAGTGCGGCGCTCCCTCAGTACTGACCCTCCGACAGTGCGGCGCTCCCTCAGTACTGCCCCTCCGACAGTGCGGCGCTCCCTCAGTACTGCCCCTCCGACAGTGCGGCGCTCCCCCAGTACTGCCCCTCCGACAGTGCGGCGCTCCCTCAGTACTGCACTGGGAGTGTCTGCCTGGATTTATGGGGCTCTGGAGAAGGGCTCGAACCCACGACCTTCTGACTCAGAGGTGAGAGTGATGTACACTGAGCCATGGCTGCCACCCTTCCTAATTCAAGGGCTGCAAAGGCCAGTTGTGAAGCCATCAACCTGCTGCCTTGGCTATCACAGAACAGGCAGAGATCAAATCTCGGCACCTCCCTCGCCTGTACGTCTCTGTGACTCAGCCTCTGATGCTGCCAAAGTACAAAGCTTTGCACAGCGATCCCAGATAAACTAACATTCTTTCTCAGAAACAAAACACAACGTCATAAAGTGAAAATATTCATTCCACATGCAGGATATCCAAACACACAAGACTCACATCCTGCACTCTAAATTCTGGGCTGCCTGACTCCTGCACCGATCCCAATTGTAAAATAGATTCATTTTTAAATTAATGGAGGAGTGAAAATGATCCAAAAAAAATAAATAAATTCTAATCTCGTACATGCAGAAACTTTAGGAGCAGGAGGAGGCCATTTAGCCCCTCAAGCCTGCTCTGCTATTCAATTCGATCATGGCAGAACTATATCTCAATTCCATTCACCCGCCGTAACTCCGTGGCCCTTGATATCCTTACCCAAGAAAAAGCAGAGAGTCACACAGCATAGGAGGAGGCCATTCGGCCCATCGTGCCTGTGCCGGCTCGTTGAAAGAGCTCTCCAATTAGTCCCACTCCCCCCCCCGCTCTTTCCCCACAGCCCTGCACATTTCTCCTTTTCCAGTATTTCTCCAATTCCCTTTTGAAAGTTACTATTGAATCTGCTCCCACCGCCCTTTCAGGCAGTGCGTTCCAGATCACAACAACTCGCTGCGGAAAAACATTCTCCTCATCTCCCCTCTGGTTCTTGCACCTCTACAGAACTAAGCACGATTGTGAATAATGACGAACACAGCTCCGGTGATGGTCATCTCACTCTGGAGAACCGCTGTGATGTACAGCTGCTAACCTGGCCTGTTCAGGCCACAGCTTCAAACAGGCAAAACCAGTTAATTGTAGCTACCTACAAAAAACTGCTACTGCAACTGGTTTAAAAATAGATATTCATTCTCAGGATGTAGAAGTTACGGGCAAGGCCAGCATTTATTGCCCATCCCGAGATGCCCAGGCTAGGCCTCCCAAGAAGGTTCGAAAGTGTAAAGAAGGTGGGTCAAGTCTGGAAATGGTCATGTGACAGGCCCGACTCCTTCCTTGGGATTTAAGAACAGAAAGCTTGGAATGAGAAAGTGTCATTCAAAGAAAGACTTGCATTTCTATAGCGCGTTTCACGGCCTCAGGACGTCCCAAAGCACTTTACAGCCAAAGAAGTACTTTTTTTTGAAGTGCAGTCACTGTTATAATGTGGGAAACACGGCAGCCAATTTACACACAGCAAGCTCCCACAAACAGCAAAGTGATAATAACCGGATAATCTGTTTTAGTGATATTGGTTGAGGGATAAATATTGTCCAGGACACCGGGGAGAACTCCCCCTGCTCTTCTTCCAATAGTGGCCGTGGGATGTTTTACGTCCACCTGTGAGAGCAGACGGGGCCTCGGATTAACGTCTCATCTGAAAGACGGCATCTCTGACAATGCAGCACTCCCTCAGTATTGCCCCTCCGACAGTGCTGCACTCCCTCAGTACTGCCCCTCCGACAGTGCAGTGCTCCCTCAGTACTGCCCCTCCGACGGTGCGGCATTCCCTCAGTACTGCCCCTCCGACAGTGCGGCGCTCCCTCAGTACTGACCCTCCGACAGTGCGGCGCTCCCTCAGTACTGCCCCTCCGACAGTGTGGCGCTCCCTCAGTACTGCCCCTCCGACATTGTGGCGCTCCCTCAGTACCGTCCCACCGACAGTGCGGCACGCCCTCAGTACTGCCCCTCCCCCCCGACAGTGCGGCGCTCCCTCAGTACTACCCCTCCCCCCCGACAGTGCGGCGCTCCCTCAGTACTGCCCCTCCGACATTGTGGCGCTCCCTCAGTACCGTCCCACCGACAGTGCGGCACGCCCTCTCCGGCAGTGCGGCGCTCCCTCAGTACTGCCCCTCCGACAGTGCAGCACTCCCTCAGTACTGCACTTTCGACAGTGCGGCTCTCCCTCAGTACCACCCCTCCGACAGTGCGGCGCTCCCTCAGTACTGCCCCTCCCCCCCGACAGTGCGGCGCTCCCTCAGTACTACCCCTCCCCCCCGACAGTGCGGCGCTCCCTCAGTACTGCCCCTCCGACAGTGCAGCACTCCCTCAGTACTGACCCTCCGACAGTGCGACGCTCCCTCAGTACTGCCCCTCCGACAGTGCAGCGCTCCCTCAGTACTGCCCCTCCGACAGTGCGGCACTCCCTCAGTACTGTCCCTCCGACAGTGCGGCGCTCCCTCAGTACTGCATTGGAGTGTCATCCTGGATTATGGGCTCAAGTTTCTGGAGTGGGACTTCAACCCACGATCTTCTGACTCATGGCAAGAGAGAGAGAGAGAGAGAGAGAGAGAGAGAGTGCTACCCACTGAGCCACAGCTGATTTAATAAAAGCTTAATAAAAAAAAGAACATCGTTAGCGAGAAAAGAAAGCACTGCTCCAACTCCTCTTGAATTGTCCAGGCCAGGTTTTTTTTTTAAACTCCCATTCCTGTAATTCCAATCATGGTAAGCAGGGCTGTCTGCAATTGGCAGCTGGGCTGAATCTGATAACAGTACACATCACTGACAAGGTGGAAGGGTGGAGGAGGAAAAGAGGGTGTCGCGACTGGCCCCTGCTTTGAATGGAGGCGTCGAGCTAAAGCGAGCAAGACTCCACACCAGCACTGTAACCCTGTGTTCACCAGAAGCAACGACTGGCCGACAGATAAACCCAGAACGCAAATTGTTACTGCTTCCAATAAACTGATGCTTCTGCCTCATGCAGAATCTCCCCTCCTGTCCTTTGCATGACAGGTCCCATCCCATGAGATCCCAGTGTGGTGCTTTACCATGTCTCTCCCACGCTTTCTCTCCCCCTGCTCTCCTGAAGGGGCTGACTCTTGTTAAGTTCCACGAGCGCCGGCTACCCTACATTTATCCTTCAGTCAACCCCTAAAACAGATGATCCAGTCATTTATCTCATTGCTGTTTGTGGGAGCTTGCTGTGCGCAAATTGACTGCCGCGTTCCCGACATTACAACAGTGACCACACCTCAAAAAAAAAGTACTTCATTTTCTGTAAAGCGCTTTGGGACGTCCTGAGGTGGTGAAAGGCGGGGGAGAAATGGGAGTTCATTCTTTCCATATGCCTCGGGCACCCAGGCCTGATTGCTTCGGAGTGAACCCCTGCTGGAGAGTGTCTGCGTGGACAGATGAGGGCGGGATCGGTATCAGCTGCGATGCCCTCCATGGTTGAACAACTTTTGCACACTCACATGCGCTGGGCTCATGCATGGAGAATGGCTGTCTCGAAGACCAGCGGCCGTGAAACCCAAGACTGGGAAGTTAATTTTGGGAGACAATGGGCGTGTCAATGTTTCACATCTGAAATTCTAGATGTCATCCTCCCTCGTTCCCACAGCTGTTTTGCTTTGCGGTTGCGCTTTTTTGTTTGATTAATGATGTGCAGATTAAGGCCGCTCTAATGTGTTGGGGCAAGTCAGCGGGAGACAGTGAGAACATTCTTAACCACAGAATCACACCAGCACTACAGGCCCCCAACCATTGATTGCTGTTGAATAACCCAAGGCGCACAGTATAGGGCGCCACCAGCACTGTAGTGAGCAGGAGACCAGGTAAACCAGCAAACAGTCTTTTAGGTGACGCCAAGCTGGGGCTTCAGAAAGCGGTCAGTTTTTTTTTCAGGAAGGAAGGAGGGGGAAGCGAGGAATTCGATCATGTCGAGGTACTAGGAAAGGATGAGTCTGGATTTCAACACGGGACACAAGGAGGAGGAAACAGTGCGTACATTGGAACAGGAGGAGGCCATGCAGCCCCTCGAGCTTGTTCCGCCGTTCAATCAGATCATGGCTGATCTGTATCTCAACTCAGCCTACCCACCTAGGTTCCGTAACCCTTAATACCAGTGTCATGAATCTTACCATTCATGTAGAACTGACTCATGAGCTAACACTGGGCCGCCAGCTGGTGGCGCCGTCCAAGGAAAGTATAAATACTCGGGTGTGGGCCCAGCTTGCTCAGGACGTTTTTGTAACCAGGAACTAGTGATGTAACTAGAGCTCATGGTTGTGAAACAGTTGATTAAAGCCTTGTTCTATACTCAAACCAAGTGCTTAGTAGTTGTCTTACGTCAACCCTTGCCCAACAAAAATAGGGTGTAGGGTGGAGTATGGAAGTATCAATAAAATATAGTTTGGCACACACCATGACACAGCATACTACCGAGCCACACAGACCTGCAAAGTCCCAGGTTCAATCCCCCACCCCAATCCCTGTTGTTGGCTGTCGCGGGGTGTTAAAATCAGCCCCCGCACCTCTGGATCTGAGGAAGGAGCAAAAATCGAGCACGGTGACCAGGCCTGATCCCTATTTAGTGACTCCAGTCGTCGGACGAGGGATGCATCCGGTTCGGCAGGTGGTACCCCCATGGTTGAATAGCCCTGCCGACACTCGCTGCCTAAAAGCTCACACATTACGAGTCGCCACTCGGGGTGAGGCTGCTGGAGCCCTGCTCAAAGCCTGTGGAACCTGCACCCCGACGAGGTCAGAAGCAACTCATTGGCCACAAAGTGCTTTGGGGATGCCCCAAGGTTGTAAAAGGTATGACGTCAATATAAAACTTCTTTCCAGCCAGTAATGTCGGAATCTCCTCCATAGTGACAGAAGGGGCAGAGTGTCACCTGGGTTCAGTCCTAATGGGGTACAGTGTTGCAGGAAATGAGGGGGTGGGAGGAGGGGTGACATGAATCAGTCATTCAAGACTTATGCAATTAATAGTGAGCAGCCTACGGGTGGCGCTGTCCAGGGAGAGTATAAATACTCGGGCACGGGCCCAGCTTGCGCAGGACATTCTTAACAGGAACTAGTGAAGGACACAACTAGACCTCCATGTTGTAAAACAGTTGGTTAAAGCTTTGTTTAACGCTTAGACCAAGTGCCTAGTAGTTTTCTTACGTCAAGGGGGTTCCAAGCTCCCTTGGTGGGGGCGGGGGGGGGCTGGGTTGGTGAACGGACTGGCCAGTGTGGCAACAAGACTAAGTCCATGCCAGGTTCATCCATGCTGAGTTTGTTGACCTCAGCGGGGGCAGCAGGAGGGATCAGGGAGCACTACAATACAATAGACTCCAAGGGTTAGATTATGAGGAGAGATTACATGAGGATATACTTGCATTGGAGGCAGCTCAGGGACGATTCACGAGGTTGATTCCAGAGATGAGGGGGTTGACTTATGAAGAAAGGTTGAGCAGGTTGGACCTATACTCATTGGAGTTTAGAAGAATGAGAGGTGATCTTATTGAAACATATAAGATACTGAGGGGGCTCGACAGGGTAGATGCAGAGAGGATGTTTCCCCTTGTGGGGGAATCTAGAACTCGGGGGCACAGTCTCAGAATAAAGGGTCGCCCTTTTAGAACTGAGATGAGAAGGAATTTCTTCTCTCAGAGGGTCGTAAATCTGTGGAATTCTCTTCCCCAGAGAGCCGTGGAGGCTGGGTCATTAAATATATTTAAGGTGGAGATAGACAGATTTTTGAACGATAAGGGAGTCGAGGGTTATGGGGAGCGGGCAGGGAAGTGGAGTTGAGGCCAAGATCAGATCAGCCATGATTTTATTAAATGGCGGAGCAGGCTCGAGGGGCCGAATGGCCGACTCCTGCTCCTACGTCTTATGTTCTTATAAAGTAGGCTTGTATTCCCTGGAATATAGAAGGTTAAGGGGTGATTTGATTGAGGTTTTTTAGGATTTTGAAAGAAATTGACAGGGTAGATGGAGAGAAACCTTTTCTGCTGGTGGGGGAGTCTAGGACAAGGGGACATGTCGTTAAAATCAGAGCCAGGCCGTTCAGGAGAGAAGTTAGGAAACTCTTCTTCATGCAAAAGATGCAAGCTCAATTAATTATTTTAAATCTGAGATCGATAGATTTTTGCTAGACAAGGGAGATGGAGCCATGGTGGGTAGATGGAGTTAGGATACAGATCAGCCGTGATCTCTCAATGGCGGGACAGGCTTGAGGGGCTGAATGGTCTGCTCCTGTTCCTAATTGACCTCAGGACCCCTGGACTGGGGCGGGGGGTGGGGTGCAGGGAATGGATCAGCCAGCTACCCTCTTCTGATCCCTGCTGGGCAGTGCGGGCACCTTTATGGCAAGGTGAGAATTTTTTTTTTTAAATGCGTCTTGCCCTAAACAAAAAATCCAGAATATATTTCAGGCAGGAACCCGGCCTCAAGAATGGTCGGTTATTTTCCCTAGCAATTAGGTATAGCCGAGAAAATCATAACCATCAGTGCGCATTGTGGTGTCACAGTTATCAACTGAGGGAAATGACCAAAGGGGGCGGTGAAAGGAGTGATGGCACATTCTGGAGGGCCGATATGAAAATAAGCGTTGTATCTTTAGCCCGCCCGAGGACAGACGTGTTTCTCCATGTGCCGGGGGAGGGAGGGCGGAGAATGGACACAGCTGCCGGAACTGTTTTCTGGGAAAAGCCAAACAACGAGATGTTTCTCAAGTGGATTGAAGAGTACAACAGGATGCGAGGGTACTTGTGTGACCCTCGGGCCCCCCAAACATCCAAGGAGGTCTGGAGCCAGCAGTCTGTGCTGAGAGCTGTGGCCGGCCTGGAGATCTGGTCCAGGAATGGGTGTAGAAGAGTGAGAAGCTGGTACCATCAGCGCCAGTGAATCCCCAAGAAAACACTGAACTCATTCTGCCTTTACATTGCAGCAAGGCGGTCACCAATCCAGTAGTCGCCCCAAGATATTAGAGAACTCAAGGAGAAAATGGCCCTCCGGTATCCTAACTCATCAAAGCCCCCACCCCACAAGTACCCTAACAACAACGTGCAATTATATAGCGCCTTTAACATAGTGAAACGTTCCCAGGGTGCTTCACAGGAGTGTAAATCAGACAAAATCTGACACTGAGCCACATAAGGAGATCTCAGGACAGGTGACCAAAAGCTTGGTCAAAGGGATAGGTTTCAAGGAGCATCTTAAAGGAGGAGAGAGAGACGGAGAGGTTTAGGGAGGGAATTCCAGAGCTTAGGGCCCAGGCAGCTGAAGGCACGGCCGCCAATGGTGGAGTGATGGAAATCGGGAGATGCACTAAAGGCCAGAATTGGAGGAGCGCAGAGATCTGGGAGGGTTGTAGGGCTGGAGGAGGTTACAGAGATAGGGAGTGTTGTAGAGGCTGGAGGAGGTTACAGAGATAGGGAGGGTTGTAGGGTGGGAGGAGGTTACAGAGATAGGGAGGGTTGTAGGAGGCTACAGAGATAGGGAGAGTTGTAGGGGCTGGAGGAGGTTACAGAGATAGGGAGGGTTGTAGGGGCTGGAGGAGGTTACAGAGATAGGGAGGGTTGTAGGGCTGCAGGAGGTTACAGAGATAGGGAGGGGAGAGGCCATGGAGGGATTTGCAAACAAGGATGAGAATTTTAACTCTCCCATCAAATCCCACTGAAGTCAATGGGGATCGGGGAAAACTCTCCAATGGCTGGAGTCGTACCTGGCACAAAGGAAGATGGTTGTGGTGGTTGGAGGCCAATCCTCTCAGCCCCAGGACATCACTGCAAGAATTCCCCAGCCCAGTGTCGTAGGCCCAACCATCTTCAGCTGCTTCATCAATTACTTTCCTTTCATCATAAGGTCAGAAGTGGGGCTGTTTGCTGATGATTGCAAGTGTTCAGTTCCATTCACAACTCCTCACATAATAAAGCAGTCCATGCCGCATGCAGCAAGATCTCGACAACATCCAGGCTTGGGCTGATAACATTTACGTCACACAAGTGACAAGCAATGAGCATCTCCAACAAGGGAGAGTCTAACTACCACCTCTTGCCATTCGATGGCATTATCATCACTCAATCCCCCCCACCATCAACATGTTGGGGGTCACCATTGACCAGGAACTTAACTGGACCAGCCACATAAATGCCAGGACTACTAGAGCAGGTCAAAGGTTGGGTATTCTGTGGCAAATGTATCACCTCCTGACTCCCCAAAGCCTCTCCACCACCTACAAGGCACAAGTCAGGAGTGTGATGAAATACTCTCCACTTGCCTGGATGAGTGCAGCTCCAACAACACCCAAGAAGCTCAACACTATCCAGGACAAAGCAGCCCATCCGCCACCTTAAACATTCACTCCCTCCACCACCGGCGTACTGTGGCTGCAGTGTGTACCATCTACAAGATGTACTGTAGCAACTCGCCAAGGCTTCTTCGGCAGCACCTCCCAAACCCGTGACCTCTTCCACCTAGAAGGACAAGGGCAGCAGGTGCATGGGAACACCACCACCTCCAAGTTCCCCTCCCAAGTCACACACCATCCTGACTTGGACATGTATCCACTGTTCCTTCATTGTTGCTGTGTCAAAATCCTGGAACTCACTACCTAACAGCACTGTGGGACCACCTTCACCACAGGGACTGCAGTGGTTCAAGAAGGCGGCTCACCACCACCTTCTCAAGGGCAACTAGGGATGGGCAATAAATGTCAGCTTTGTCAGCAATGCCCACATCCCGAGAATGAATTAAAAAAACAAATCCCTCTAGTCCCCTAACTCTCCCATCAAAGCCCACCCCTCTAGTCCCCTAACTCTCCCATCAAAGCCCACCCCTCTAGTCCCCTAACTCTCCCAGCAAAGCCCATCCCTCTAGTCCCCTAACTCTCCCATCAAAGCCCATCCCTCTAGTCCCCTAACTCTCCCATCAAAGCCCATACCTCTAGTCCCCTAACTCTCCCATCAAAGCCCATCCCTCTAGTCCCCTAACTCTCCCATCAAAGCCCATCCCTCTAGTCCCTTAACTCTCCCATCAAAGCCCATCCCTCCAGTACCCTAACTCTCCCATCAAAGCCCATCCCTCTAGTCCCCTAACTCTCCCAGCAAAGCCCATCCCTCTAGTCCCCTAACTCTCCCATTGAAGCCCACCCCTCTAGTCCCCTAACTCTCCCATTGAAGCCCACCCCTCTAGTCCCCTAACTCTCCCATCAAAGCCCATCCCTCTAGTCCCCTAACTCTCCCAGCAAAGCCCATCCCTTTAGTCCCCTAACTCTCCCATCAAAGCCCATACCTCTAGTCCCCTAACTCTCACAGCAAAGCCCATCCCTTTAGTCCCCTAACTCTCCCATCAAAGCCCATCCCTCTAGTCCCCTAACTCTCCCATCAAAGCCCATACCTCTAGTCCCCTAACTCTCCCATCAAAGCCCATACCTCTAGTCCCCTAACTCTCCCAGCAAAGCCCATACCTCGTCCCCTAACTCTCCCAGCAAAGCCCATACCTCTAGTCCCCTAACTCTCCCATCAAAGCCCATACCTCTAGTCCCCTAACTCTCCCAGCAAAGCCCATACCTCGTCCCCTAACTCTCCCATCAAAGCCCATACCTCTAGTCCCCTAACTCTCCCAGCAAAGCCCATACCTCGTCCCCTAACTCTCCCATCAAAGCCCATACCTCTAGTCCCCTAACTCTCCCAGCAAAGCCCATACCTCCAGTCCCCTAACTCTCCCATCAAAGCCCATACCTCTAGTCCCCTAACTCTCCCAGCAAAGCCCATACCTCGTCCCCTAACTCTCCCAGCAAAGCCCATACCTCTAGTCCCCTAACTCTCCCAGCAAAGCCCATACCTCGTCCCCTAACTCTCCCATCAAAGCCCATACCTCTAGTCCCCTAACTCTCCCATCAAAGCCCATACCTCCAGTCCCCTAACTCTCCCATCAAAGCCCATACCTCCAGTCCCCTAACTCTCTCATCAAAGCCCATACCTCTAGTCCCCTAACTCTCCCATCAAAGCCCATCCCTCTAGTCCCCTAACTCTCCCATCAAAGCCCATACCTCTAGTCCCCTAACTCTCCCATCAAAGCCCATCCCTCTAGTCCCCTAACTCTCCCATCAAAGCCCATACCTCTAGTCCCCTAACTCTCCCATCAAAGCCCATACCTCCAGTCCCCTAACTTTCCCATCAAAGCCCATACCTCTAGTCCCCTAACTCTCCCATCAAAGCCCATCCCTCTAGTCCCCTAACTCTCCCATCAAAGCCCATACCTCTAGTCCCCTAACTCTCCCAGCAAAGCCCATACCTCCAGTCCCCTAACTTTCCCATCAAAGCCCATACCTCCAGTCCCCTAACTTTCCCATCAAAGCCCATACCTCCAGTCCCCTAACTTTCCCATCAAAGCCCATACCTCTAGTCCCCTAACTCTCCCATCAAAGCCCATACCTCTAGTCCCCTAACTCTCCCAGCAAAGCCCATACCTCCAGTCCCCTAACTTTCCCATCAAAGCCCATCCCTCCAGTCCCCTAACTCTCCCATTGAAACCAATTGCTTTGGTCCAAAACTTCTGTCCAAAACCCATCGTTTCAGTACTCAACTTTCCCATCAAAGCCCATCCCTCTAGTCCCCTAACTCTCCCATCAAAGCCCATACCTCTAGTCCCCTAACTCTCCCAGCAAAGCCCATACCTCCAGTCCCCTAACTTTCCCATCAAAGCCCATACCTCCAGTCCCCTAACTTTCCCATCAAAGCCCATACCTCCAGTCCCCTAACTTTCCCATCAAAGCCCATACCTCTAGTCCCCTAACTCTCCCATCAAAGCCCATACCTCTAGTCCCCTAACTCTCCCAGCAAAGCCCATACCTCCAGTCCCCTAACTTTCCCATCAAAGCCCATACCTCCAGTCCCCTAACTTTCCCATCAAAGCCCATCCCTCCAGTCCCCTAACTCTCCCATTGAAACCAATTGCTTTGGTCCAAAACTTCTGTCCAAAACCCATCGTTTCAGTACTCAACTTTCCCATCAAAGTCCATCCCTCTTGTACCCTAACTCTCCCACTGAAGCTCATCTCACTGCTCCCCTAACATTCCCAGCCACATATTCCTCTGTGCTTTGAATAAAGTCTGCGTCTCTACTCCCCTGCCTTCAGAGTATTCCAAACACATCATTTTTGTGAAGCAGCTCATTCTTTTATTGAATTGAAACCATATTTTACACAGGTTTATACGACCTCTGCTCCTACTCTGCAGCTTTTAGTGTAATACTCATGATTTACAGAGACCCATTACTCCTACAATCTCCTGTACACTGTTACAGTAATATAGACCAGAGAGCTCCACACCCCTACAATCTCTAAAAACAGGTCTGGCTCACCTTACATCCCGCCACGAACAACTGCTATTTAAAGCAGAGTTCTGAAGACACTTATCGCCTCCATTTCACTCCTAAGAATATCTCTCCATTTAAGTGGTTAACAAGAAGGTTGCTTGGTTGGAAGTGTCCGTTCGACTGTCAAAACAAACCTCCCCCAATCAGTACTGTAGATACTGTGCCATTTATCTCCTGGAGCCTTGCCAAGGTAAGCAGTATTTTCTTAAGCAGCACATCTCTCTGTGTTTCACTGTTGCAGTCACATAAAAAGCACTTCCTGCTCCTCTATCTATTACTTCATCTTGTTGGTTACTTTTCTGTGGGTCCTTCCGTTTTTTATCCATAGTCCCCCCCCAGGCCATGATCAGCCCGGAGTCTGAGGGACGGGCGCCTGGAGGATGGGGAGCAGCTGAACAATAAGGGAGCTTCTTTATTGGTGGTGTGCAGGATACTGGGAGGAGTGCTCAACACGATAAAGGAGTCAAACTTCATCCTCCCGCCGTCCATGATCAGACTCCTCCTGCGTCTCAAGGGAAGTCGTTGAAGACTGTACTCCAATTAGTTCTCCACTCCTCAGGGCAAAATAGGGCCGAGATAGGGAACTCTGCAGGCTGGACGATATTAAATATGCCTGACGTAAGAAAACTACGAGGCACTTGGTCTAAGCGTTAAACAAAGCTTTAATCAACCGTTTTACAACATGGAGGTCTAGTTGTGTCCTTCACCCGTTCCTGTTAAGAATGTCCTGCGCAAGCTGGGCCTGTGCCCGAGTATTTATACTCTCCCTGGACAGCGCCACCCATAGGCCGCTCAGTATTATTTCATAAGTCTTTCTTTCATGAATGACTGATTGATGTTAATGCCTTTATTCCCACTGGCTTGGTACAATGCATTGCTGCCTCACTGAAATGTGTCACATTCCAGTCCTCAATATCAAACGCTCAATATGTAGTCCCATTCGGTGCTGTGCATTCAGTGTAACTTCCATTTATCTAGTGCCTCTCATGTCCTCAGGAAGGTGCATCACAGCCAATGAATTATACTTTTTTGAGGTGCCCTCACTGATTTGTAGACAAACTCAGCCGCCTTTCTGAACACAGCAAGATCCCATGCAAAAGCAAAGCAATGATTGACCAGCTTTGGTGGTGTTGGTCGAGGGAAGAAAGTTGGCCCAGGACACCGGAAGCACTCCACTCTTCCAAAAAGTACCATTAGGAAATTTTACATCTACATGCTCGAGCCGACATTAAAGGCTTAGGGAGAGTACCTCAAAAAGATGTAGTAAGAATAAGTGGGAGTCTCACTCTTACTGGGCTCACAAACAGGCAATCTCACTCAGAGCTGGCTGGCAAATGAAAATACAGCATACAGGTGTAGAAGTTGGGACTGAGGTACATTGATTGCACAGTGCAGCTTTACTCTGTATCTAACCCGTGCAGTACCTGCCCTGGGAGTGTTTGATGGGACAGTGTAGAGAGAGCTTTACTCTGTATCTAACCCGTGCTGTACCTGCCCTGGGAGTGTTTGATGGGACAGTGTAGAGGGAGCTTTACTCTGTATCTAACCCGTGCTGTACCTGCCCTGGGAGTGTTTGATGGGACAGTGTAGAGGGAGCTTTACTCTGTATCTAACCCGTGCAGTACCTGCCCTGGGAGTGTTTGATGGGACAGTGTGGAGGGAGCTTTACTCTGTATCTAACCCGTGCTGTACCTGTCCTGGGAGTGTTTGATGGGACAGTGTAGAGGGAGCTTTACTCTGTATCTAACCCGTGCTGTACCTGCCCTGGGAGTGTTTGATGGGAGTGTAGAGGGAGCTTTACTCTGTATCTAACCCGTGCTGTACCTGCCTGTTGTGTACGTACCTTTAAGGGAATAACTGGTCTCAGACTGCAGTACCGGCAGTGACCACCCCTGTATAAAAGGCCCTGGCAGGCTTCTGTAGTTTCAGTTTCCAGGTTGTCTCCATTCAGTAAAGACTTGTTATAATCAACTCCTGCAGTCCGTGTCTCAATTATACACGGACATAATACTGCCCTGGGAGTGTTTGATGGGGACAGTGTAGAGGGAGCTTTACTCTGTATCTAACCCGTGCTGTATCTGCCCTAGGAGTGTTTGATGGGACAGTGTAGAGGGAGCTTTACTCTGTATCTAACCCGTGCTGTACCTGCCCTGGGAGTGTTTGATGGGACAGTGTAGAGGGAGCTTTACTCTGTATCTAACCCGTGCTGTACCTGCACTGGGAGTGTTTGATGTAACAGTGTAGAGGGAGCTTTACTCTGTATCTAACCCACGCTGTACCTGTCCTGGGAGTGTTTGATGGGACAGTGTAGAGGGAGCTTTACTCTGTATCTAACCCGTGCTGTACCTGCCCTGGGAGTGTTTGATGGGACAGTGTAGAGGGAGCTTTACTCTGTATCTAACCCACGCTGTATCTGCCCTGGGAGTGTTGGATGGGACAGTGTAGAGGGGGCTTTACTCTGTATCTAACCCGTGCTGTACCTACCCTGGGAGTGTATGATGGGACAGTGTAGCGGGAGCTTTACTCTGTATGTAACCGGTGCTGTACCTGCCCTGGGCGTGTTTGATGCCGACACTGGAAACCTAACATGGAAACTTGGCTCTGAGAGCCCCCTCTTAGTTAGCTTAACGATTCAACAAAAAACAGTTTAATAAATTGTTGGGAAAGAAAACATGCTGTAACAGACCTGGAAGATCGATCTCACTGCCAGTGACAGTGAAGGAAAATGCAGACTTTGCAGATTTCTCTCTGAAAATAGCTCAGCTCTGTTTACTCCAGAGGTTTGCAAACATCTGTCAGTATTTTGGTGCACTGTAACCAGTACCCTGACCTTGGCAACATGAATGCAACCAAGTTACTGGACAGGGGATGGGGCCAATGGTGCTGTTCTGCTGATGTTGAAAATTCCTTGTGAACCGCAGTAACTCTCTTGGTCTGTACTGACGGAGCTGGGCAGTGGTAGGGGTGCTACAGTTTGCCTCAGCACCTCTGGGTTAGAACGGGGGGGTGGTGGAAATCAGCCGCTATCTGGTGAGCCCTGCTGGAAAGTGTGGACGCTGGGCGAGGTCAGGACCGAGCTGCGACTTTCTCCCCGGTCAGACGGCACGCCGGCAGTTGTGCGGAGAACAGGCACTGGGGATATTGGGCAGTGTCTGTGGGACTGTGCCCCCAGTGAGGCAGCCAATTCATGCAGGAGCGGAGACTGGATAGAAAAGAAAGGAGCAACAAGCTTAATAGTAATATCGCCCGTCTCCGCCCCTGCTGCTGAAACCCTCATCCGGGCTTCTGTTACCTCCAGACTCGTCTATTTCTCCATGGTCTCGCCCCTCCCTATCTCTGTAACCTCCTCCAACATAGAGAAATAGGAGCAGGAGTCGACCATTCGAGCCTGCTCTGCCATTCTATATGATCATGGCTGATCCTCTATCTCAATACCATATTCCCGCTCTCTCCCCATACCCCTTGATGCCTTTTGTGTCTAGAAATCTATCGATCTCCTTCTTAAATATATTCAGTGACTTAGCCTCCACAGCCTTCTGTGGTAGAGAATTCCACAGGTCCATCAGCCTCCGAGTGAAGACATTTCTCCTCATCTCAGTCCTAAATGTCCTACCCCGTATCCTGAGACTGTGACCCCTCGTTCTAGACCCCCAGCCAGGGGAAACATCCTCCCTGCATCCAGTCTGTCTAGCCCTGTCAGAATTTTATACGTTTCAATGAGATCCCCTCTCATTCTTCTAAACTCTAGTGAATACAGGCCTAGCCGACCCAATCTCTCCTCATACGACAGAGTCCTGCCATCCCAGGAATCAGTCTGGTGACCCTTCGCTGCACTCCCTCTATGGCAAGTATATCCTTTCTTAGGTAAGGAGACCAAAACTGCACACAGTACTCCAGGTGTGGTCTCACCAAGGCCCTGTATAACTGTAGTAAGACATCCTTGCTCCTGTACTCAAATTCTCTTGCAATGAAGGCCAACATACCATTTGCCTTCCTAACTGCTTGCTGCACCTGCATGTTTGCTTTCAGTGACTGGTGTACAAGGACACCCAGGTCCCTTTGTACATCAACATTTCCCAATCTATCACCATTTAAATAATACTCTACCTTTCTGTTTTTCCTACCAAAGTGGATAACTTCACATTTATCCACGTTATATTGCATCTGCCATGTATTTGCCCACTCACTCAACTTGTCTAAATCGCCTTGAAGCCTCTTTGCATCCTCCTCACAACTCACAATCCCACCTAGTTTCGTGTCGTCAGCAAACTTGGAAATATTACATTTGGTTCCCTCATCCAAATCATTGATATATATTGTGAATAGCTGGGGCCCAAGCACTGATCCCTGTGGTACCCCACTAGTCAGCGCCTGCCACCCCGAAAAAGACCCATTTATTCCTACTTTGTTAACCAATTTTCAATCCATGCCAGTATATTACCCCCAATCCCATGTGCTTTAATTTTGCACACTAACCTCTTATGTGGGACTTTATCAAAGGCCTTCTGAAAATCCAAATAGACCACATCCACTGGTTCCTCCCTTATCTATTCTACCAGTTACATCCTCAAAAAACTCCAGGTGGTTTGTCAAACACGATTTCCCTTTCATAAATCCATGTTGACTTTGTCTAATCCCGTTGATATTTTCTAAGTGTCCTGTTATCACATCCTTTATAATAGACTCTAGCATTTTCCCTACTACTGATATTAGGCTAACCGGTCTGTAGTTCCCTGTTTTCTCTCTCCCTCCTTTTTTAAATAGTGGGGTTACATTTGCCACCCTCCAATCTGCAGGAACTGTTCCATAATCTATAGAATTTTGGAAGATGACAACCAATGCATCCACTATTTCCATGGCTACCTCTTTTAGTACTCTGGGATGCAGATTATCAGGCCCTGGGGATTTATCAGCTTTCAGTCCCATCAATTTCTCCAGCACTATTTTTTTTACTAATACTAATTTCCTTTAATTCCTCCTTCTCACTAGACCCTTGGTTCCCTAGCATTTCTGGGAAGTTATTTGTGTCCTCTTCCGTGACGACAGAACCAAAGTATTTGTTTAATTGTTTTGCCATTTCCTTGTTCCCCATTATAAATTCTCCCGTTTCTGACTGTAAGGGACCTACATTTGTCTTCACTAATCTTTTTCTTTTTACATACTTGTAGAAGCTTTTACAATCCGCTTTTATGTTCCTTGTAAGTTTACTCTCATACTCTATTTTTCCCCTCTTAATCAATCTCTTGGTCCTCCGAGATATCTCCAATCCTGGCCTCTTGCTCATTCCCCGGTTTCCATCGCTCCACCATTGGCGGCCGTGCCTTCAGCCGCCTGGGTCCTAAGCTCTGGAATTCCCTCCTTAAACCTCTCCGCCTCTCTCTCCTCCTTTAAGACGCTCCTTAAAACCGACCTCTTTGACCCAGCTTTTGGTCACCTGTCCCAATATCTCCTTATGTGGCTTTGTGTCTGTTTTTGTCTGATTTATGCTCCAGTGAAGAGCCTTGGGATGTTTTACTATGTTAAAGGCGCTGTATAAATGCACGTCCGTGTAACGCATCATGAGACACGGACTTAAGTGCAATCAAACTTTGAGGCTCAGATTTCCTGCCCTGGCACTAACTGGTGGGACAGGAGCGGACTGCTTCACCCAGTCACTTTGCCTGAATGCCAACTGCACAGGAATGCTCAGGGTTGCTGCATTTAAAGTATTTACATTTGAGGCTGCTGAGCTCCCACCCTGTATTTGGCCTGCAGAAGCTTGCCTGGGGGGCAGAGAAGGGAGGGATTCACAGCGTCAACAGCCCTTGAAGTGATGCTGGGAAAATTTTACAGGATGCAGCCACTTAAAAAGGTAGGTAAGTAGCTGCATAGGGCGGGGCAAAAGTTCTGTAAGCCTTTAAATGTATATTTTAGCCTTTCCAAAGAATGCTGGGGGCTAAAATAGTGTCTGGCAACGCCCGGTGGCCTAGCATTATAGATGTAGAGGCAGGAGATTGAGCCAGGGGAGGGGTGGGCTAGTGATGGAGTGGGGCAGCGCTCAAACCCCTGGATTGGTGGCTCGTGAAGTGGAGGCACTGCTGCAGGAGGCGAGAGTGAGGAGGGTTGCCCTGTTTGGCGATGAAGGGCGCCCTTGGTCGCGGCAGCCAGGTTCAATGCTGTGTGCAATACCAGCGAGACCTTGGGGGGTGGGGCTGGGGGGGCAGACATAGAAGATGGCAGAGCTGAAGGAAGGTGCCAAGGAAAGTCTACCCACTGGTGCCATCTTCCAGGTACATGGCCCATGTATGCATGTCGCAAAAGTGTCGCCGGGCAACCTGTCGACATATTTATGTCGGCCCCTCAAGAGACCTCCCAGCTTTTTCCATTGATGAGACACAGGGCACCCATTACAAGCAATTTACAGTTGAAAGCCAGTTGGCAAACAAGACCTTGCTGGGATAATCTGCTGGCAAGCCGTTTTTCTATGCAGGACACCAACTGGGGAGGGGAGGTGGGTTATAGCCGACCCAGACCGATCCTGTCCGCACTCCATGGGCAAACACGAACTTTGCAGCAACGGCCACTGGACAGCGTTCAGGACCCTGGCTGAGTTTTCTCCTCCCTAGCCCAGAGCGCCGAGTCCAACCCTGTAGCATGCCCAACCTGGAGCTCCGTGGGCAGGTGAAACCTCGGGCTTCCTGGCTGCACACTAACTTTACCCACGCAGCCTCCAAGGGAGTTCCCTCAGTGTTTCGAAGTATCCACGGTAGATATTGTAGCTGCCATTAAAAAAAAGACAGACTTGTGTTTATATCGCACCTTCCACAACCTCGGGACATCCCAAAGCGCTTTACAGCCAATTAATTACTTTCTGAAGTGCAGTCACTGGTGTAATGTAGGAAAAACGGTAGCCAATTTGCGCACAGCAAGATCCCACAAACAGCAATGAGATAAATGACCAGATCATCTGTTTTTAGGTGTTGGTCGAGATATAAATGTTGGCCAGAACATCGGGGACGACTCCCTGTGCTCTACTTCGAAACTGCGCCGTAGGATCTTTTACATCCACCTGCGAGGGCAGAGGGGACGGATCGGAAAGACGGCACCTTAGGCAGTGCAGCACTCCCTCAGTACTGCACGGACGTGTCAGCCTGGGTTATGGGCTCAAGTCTGTGGAGTGGGACTTGAAAGCACAACCTTCTGACTCCAAGGGGAGAGTGCGACCCACTGAACCACGGCTGATTACCCATTGGGATGAAATAAAGTTCTATACTTACGGTTACCGTGTAGTATTGACAGGCTCGCTTCGAAATCAACTCCTTTAAAAGCCTACAATTTACAAAACTTGCGCCACTCCTTCAGGTTTTATGAATAAACGGCAGAGCTTCCCAATTCTCTCTCTCCCCCGGGGTAACAGGCTCAAATTTGGCAGCGCCTCTGAAACGATTGTACTTCCTTTCCAATTTGGTCGAGCCGCGGTTTCTCCACACGTCGAGATCCTCGGCGATCTGAAGTTCGAAACCGCTCACCAGCCCCGGTGTCTCCGGTCTCACCTGAAGGTCCCCAGCTCGGCCAGGTTTCGTCACGAGTTGCAAGCTTCTATTAAGCAAAATTTAAAATCTCACCCTGTTTCTAATTAAGGCGGTTGTTTTCAAATTTCTTTTACAAGTCAAACTGAAATCTTTTCCTTTCTCGTCTCTCTCCCCCGCCACACACATCCCCACTTTATGCGCAATCAGCCGATGTCGAATTTTTCTCCTCTCCTCCGCTTGAGTTGTCTCTCTCTTTCACTTCTTCTGTCCGGCAGTTTGTCTGGGCTGAGGAGGACAGGTTTCTCTTCTGAATAGAGCCTTGGCACCGGTTCACGATCAGCTCCTTGAGAATGGGACGTGAGGGCTGCTGCATTCAGCCGTATTGTTTCAAACACAGCGTGATGTCAATGTTCTTAACTCATTCACAACCCCAGCAGAAACAGCACACCCACCCGCCCGCTCCTCCTGGAGTGCAGGGCAGCATGTAATCTCAATTATGTCATCCCAAATCCGTTGAGCAGCACTGTGCGTGTGCAAGCTTACGAGAGGAGCCCTTTTTTGTCTTCCTTTGGTACATCAAAGGAGGAGGCGGCAGATGGTCTAACGGTCCCCCTCCCCACCCTCTGAACGAGGCTCGCTCGGATTACCGCCCTCATCATTCAGCTGCCGTTCAGGGTCCCCCCCCCCCATGGCTTTCAAAACAGCAACAGCACAGACACCAGCCCTCGACCTCTGACCCGATCTTTCTTTCAACCATACATCCGGACGTCAATGTATTGCTCCCTCTATTCTCTTTCCCCCCACCCCCCCCGAGCTTTCCCAGAAGCTGCCGAGTCTCATCTCAAGTACTGGCAGCTCGAGAGCAACATGGCGGGGAGAGCCGAGCCGATACGAGGCACCCGCGGAAAGGCGCGTCAATTAAAACAAACTCTGACTGTATCTCACGCCAGCTCCATTGCAAGCGCCTGAAACAGCCTCATCGGGTGATGCCGTACACGACCCAGAGGCTGCGGTGCCCGGCAGCAGCTCCCGACCCTCTGGCACACCGCCACTCCGTTTTATATCAAAACCGAAAGCAAAATAAAAAAGAGGAAACGGCGAGTGACTTTCCCCGTCACGGGAAACAAAAAAGGGAGATTCGAAACCATAAACTGGGTGCCGCACATTCGCTTTTCAATTGGCTTCCTCTTTCTTCTTCTCCCCCCCCACCCCTCCTCTCCCACCTTCGCTCCATCTGTGATTAGGCTCCCACATCTCCCAACTGCTTGCAGGTGAACCCACCTGCCAATGTTCTGCTGCATTAATGGGTTTATATCAGGAGAAGTGGAGGAGAAGCATCCGGGAAGGCGCCGAACACCTCGAGTCTCTTCGCCGGGAGCAAGCGGAAGCCAAGCGCAGGCAGCGCAAGTCAACCCAAGCACCCCACCCACCCGCCCCTTCAACCACCGTCTGCCCCACCTGTGGCAGAGACTGTCGGTCCCGCATTGGACTCATCAGTCACCTGAGAACTCATTGCTAGTGTGGAAGCAAGTCATCCTCGGTTCCCAGGGACTGCCTGAGAAGAAGGTATCAGTGCAAGTTGCTGTGTGTGTTAGCTCTCCCCCTGGGCTAAGGAGGGACAGACGGGGGGAGGGGGCTGGGGAGAGCAGCCAGGGCTCAGCTGCGACGTTCATACGCTGCCGAGCCTCACTGACTAGGGCTCGTGCATCGGGAAAGGCCGCATAGGGCGAGGCGGTTTGGGGCTCCCAGTGGAACCGGAGCCCAGCGTGAGTCGGGAGACAACGTGATAAGGCGACCTGACCTTGGGCCCAGGCTTCCGAGTAATGAAAAACATATGCGGAAATTTTAGATCAAAACAAAAATGATCCGACGAGGAGCAGCCGGCTAATGAAACAAGATGGCATCAGGAACCACATCCCAAATCCGCTGCTCGTGACCCTCAGCACTCCGGGTCACGTTCCCCGGCGTATCTCGGCCCACACACACGACGGCGAACCTCACTGCCAGCAGCAAAACGGTTGAACCAGCTGAACTTCAGCCCCGGGCTGTGGGCCCACACACCGCACCCCACACAGCGCACGCCACACACCGCACACCACAGCACACGCCCCACACGCCACTCCTTGGCTGGTCACCGCCATCGGGTCCCCAGCACACCACACGCCACTCCTTGGCTGAGTTTGGGCAGGCCCACTCCCACACCAGGGGCATGACCGCAAATGCGAGGCCAACACTCCCAGTGTCAGTACTGAGGGAGCGCCGCACTGTCGGAGGGGCAGTACTGAGGGAGCGCCGCACTGTCGGAGGTGGCGTCTTTCGGACGTTAAACCGAGGCCCCGCCTGCCCTCTCAGGTGGGTGTAAAAGATCCCATGGCCGCTATTGGAAGAAGAGCAGGGGGAGTTCTCCCCAGTGACCTGGGCCAACAGTAAAACAGATTATCTGGACATTATCACTTGGCTGTTTGTGGGATCTTGCTGTGTGCAAATTGGCTGTCCCGTTTCCTACATTACAACAGTGACCACACTTCAAAAAGTACTTCATTGGCTGAGAAGCCCTTTGGGATGTCCTGAGGTGGTGAAAGGCGCGGGAGGAATGGGAGCTTGTTTGTTTGTTCATCCAGCAAAGGTCGGTACCTTTATGGGGGGGGGTGAAAGGAAGAAATCTACAGTAAAAAAACCTGTTATTTCTAAGCCACTGAATCAACACTCATGGAACGGATGAAAGCGGAGTCGAGTGTGTGTTCCCACAAAAAGCAAATGAATACCAAGCACCGCTGAAATAAACGGAGCTGAGGGCCGGGTTAAAGGGGATGGCGAGCCTTATTCTCCCGGCTCACAGGAATGTATTGCACTATTTGTTTGTTGTGTTAACAGATCCTTTTAGCGGCCACCCAGCAAGAAAATGTTCTAGATGAAAAGTTTGGATGGCCAGAGGTCGTGAAAGGCACGATATAAATGCAAGTCTTTCTGTCTACGAGTCCTTTTGCACCCAAGCACCCCGAAGGGCTTTAGACGGTTTATTCCGTTGTGCAGTGACTGTTGTTATGTGAGCAAAGCACAGCAGCCATTCTGTGCCAACAACCTCCCACAGGCAGCTGCACAATGGACAGGACAGAACAGACCAGAACACCACGTCAGTAATGTCGCCAGCTCAAAATCCTGGGCCGGCTCAAGTCAGTCAGTCAGTTGCCAACTCTTTCACTGCTAGAATCTCCTTCACACACGGTCAAAACAAAATATACTGTACACACAATTCACAGCACAGAAACAGGCCCTTCGGCCCGACTGGTTTACGCTTCACGCGAGCGTCCTCCTATCCCTACATGGAGGTTTTCTCAATGATTAACGAACCCGATAATGTAAAGCCAGGCCCCCCCTCCAACGTTGCCTCGGCTCTGGGGTCCCCCCCACCCGCAAAGACCTACTGTCGGACATTCGGCAAAATACTGGCCCAAAGTGGACACTGTAGCACGCAGCAAGGAAAGACGGGGAAAGGACAGATTTCTACCGCGCCTCTCACCACCTCGAGACGTTCCACAGCCAATGAAGTACTTCGGAAGTGTGGTCACTGTTGTAATGTGGGAAACGCAGCAACCAATTTTCGCACAGCAAGCTCCCACAATCAGGAATGTGATAATGACCAGGTCATCTGTTTTAGTGATGATAAATATTGGCCCGAGGACACTGGGGAGAACTCCCCCTGCTCTTCTTCCAATAGTGGCCGTGGGATCGTTTACATCCACCTGAGAGGGCAGACGGGGCCTCGGTTTAACGTCTCATCCGAAAGATGGCACCTCCGACAGTGCGGCGCTCCCTCAGTACTGCCCCTCCGACAGTGCGGCGCTCCCTCAGTACTGCCCCTCCGACAGTGCGGCGTTCCCTCAGTACTGCCTCTCCGACAGTGCGGCGCTCCCTCAGTACTGCCCCTCCGACAGTGCGGTGCTCCCTCAGTACTGCCCCTCCGACAGTGCGGCGCTCCCTCAGTACTGCCCCTCCGACAGTGCGGCGCTCCCTCAGTACTGCCCCTCCGACAGTGCGGCGCTCCCTCAGTACTGCCCCTCCGACAGTGCGGCGCTCCCTCAGTACTGCCCCTCCGACAGTGCGGCGCTCCCTCAGTACTGCCCCTCCGACAGTGCGGCGCTCCCTCAGTACTGCGCTCCTTCAGTACAGCACTGGGAGTGTCGGCCTGGATTAAGGGGCTCAAGTCTCAAGAGTGGGTTTTAACACACGACCTTCTGACCCAGAGGTGAGAGAGCGAGGGCGAGCAGGCTGCTCCTCCACGGGTCTCTGCGTGACTACGGCTCACTCAGCGCCCTATCCAACAACAGGAAAACAGCAATCGAGTACATAACAGTTGAAGGGAAGGTGGCCACTACGCACAGTATTCCAAACTCGCCCTCACCAGAAGTTACAGTACCTTGTTCCAACACAACAGCCCAGTGCCCGCCCTTGAAATGCATTTCTTGTAAACACACACTAACTGGATACTTTCAGTTTGCACCTCAAACCCTTCCCTTCTCGTCCATAGCCAAAGGGCATCCCTTTATCCTGTAGACGCTCCCTGTCCCAATCGTTTGTTTATCTACAATCTATCCAGCTGCCATTATTTCCAAGCCCATTCTCCTAGCCGGCCCCAAGGTGGCTCTGAGTGCTGTCCACCTCCTTTCTACTCATTGCCTGGCCACATACGTCAGCAGGCTGTCGATTGTCGGCCTCCCTCCCGCTCCACATCTTTTATAGATATTGTGAACCGCACGGAACACCACTTGGCTCCAATCCCCCAACCTGAGTTCAATCCACTTATCTTCCCTTTCTGTTTCCAAACTGGTCTTCAACCTGAACAGAAGACTTCCCACTAGTTCGGAGCCTCATTCTCCCCTTAAGCAGAGATGCATGGATCAATGCACTTTTCAGAAATGCAGATTACAGCCCCCTGACTGCCCTCCTCCTCCTCTAGTGTAGTTACCTCTGTGAAGGGTAAGGATCAACCTATTGCTTTACCCTAGCCCTCCTCTGCTGAACAGACTGACTCCTTGCTGCCATAGACCTACAGGTGCCGGATCCCCCTGCTACCTTGCCCAGGTGGCCACTCTTTATGGGTGAGCCTAGTCAGTTAATGCTGGTCAGGCTATTCAGGCACTGGAGGCATCGCAGACGAGCATAATCCTGCCCTCTCCCGACAACCGCAAACAGACGCTCTGCGTGGGTTACTGGACAGCAATCAGGAGGAGAAACGTTGGGCAATTTCATCCTCCCGATCCCAGGGGAACCGACTGGTCGAGATCAGCTAACTCAGTGCAGACCTTTCTACTCTGTGCATTTCAGTCACTCACAGCGTAAACCGACTGACGTATTTGGAGCAGGAGTAGGCCATTCGGTCCCTCGAGCCTGCTCCGCCATTCAATGCGATCATGGCTGACCATCCAAATTCAGTACCCGGTCCCTGCTTTCTCCCCATATCCCTTTAGCCTTAAGAAATATATCCAACTCCTTCTTGAATATATTTAATGAATTGGCCTCTACTGCCTTTTGTGGTAGAGAATTCCACAGGTTCACCACTCTCTGGGTGAAGAAATTCCTCCTCATCTCTGTCCTAAATGGCTTACCCCTTATCCTTAGACTGTGACCCCTGGTTCTGGACTCCCCCGCCATCGGGAACATCTTTCCTGCATCTAGTCTGTCCAGTCCTGTCAGAATTTTATAAGTTTCAATGAGATCCCCTCTCATTCTTCTAAACTCCAGCGAGTATAAGCCCAATCGACCCAATTTCTCCTTGTTAAGTCTGTGAGTTGTTCAAGTAATTAATACTCAGACTTAATCAGTAACAATAAAACAGGTCTTTACTGGTTGGAGGTAGGGACTACACTGAATACAAGATTACTGCACAGTGCTTATATACCGGTGTGTTCACACCCGGTATTACGTCTACAGCAGCCTGAGAAAGTAGTACATCTCTTAAGGTGGAACAGGCTTAAGCTCTCTTAAGGTGGAACAGGTTACATACACAACACTCCTCCCTTCTTAGCTTTATAGTCATCCCCCCATTTAACATAACGTAATAACATATATACATATATAACTTCATGTTTAACGTAACATATCACAGATTCAGTCTCTGCGGAAAACAGTTCACAGATTCAATCTCTGTGGTGTAGTCGGTTCACGTTACTCATTCAATAGTCCTTTCATGGATTTAACAGCTTGAACTTCCGAACTGATTTGGCTCCGTTCGGAGGGACCACGTGTGTGATCTGGTAGAGGTGATAATGGTTCAGATGGGTCATCTTCTGTTTTTACTTTTCCTTTTCTGCTTCTTGGAGACTCTCTGGGCTCCATTGTCAGCTGCCACAGCTGCCAGCTGCATGCGCAGTTCCTCCTTCTCTTCCTCCTGTTTCCGTTGTAGAGCCAGCTTCTCCCGATGTTCCGTAGACTTTTGGTGCTCCTCCATGATTTCTGCACTTTGGGAGTCGAAGTTACAAGCTGGGCAGGACAGGACATCGTAATATTCGGTGTCGTCCACCAGGTCATGGTAATATTCGGTGTCGTCCTGAGCTAGACCAGTGAGGGTCGTCTATTTCCTCCATACCCAGCTGGACGTTAGCCAGCTCTTGTTCCAAATCCAGACATCTTTCCTGAAGAGACTTCTTCATGTGTACCTCTGCATCCAGCTTTTTCTGGGCTTTCAGCAAGTCGTTTACTAGTGACCTCATTTGTGATTTTAATACTTCAACTTCCTTTGGAGATTGATTGATCGGACTATGCAATCCCTCTACCGGAGCAGCTGTTTCAGCGGTCTGTTGTTCTACATTGACGTGAGTCAGCGTACTTTTGGCATCCAATGGCTGCTCTGTTGCAGTCGTTTCAGTCTGTGTCGTCACATCAGCCATCTCAATGACTTTTGAGAGCTCCGAACCCTTTTCCTTTGAAGATCGCAGCTCGTGTTCAAGTTTTTCCCATTTCAGAGTCTTGTCCCTCAGCATATGAAGGAGTTGGCTGACCGTTAACTCTTCTGACACCAGATTATGGCACGCACCTTCAGAACCTGAATCAGCTTTGATTCGTTCGGCCTCCTCGCGCAGATGGTTGGTGTGCTCCTGCTCCATTTTCTCCATCAGTTGCTTCTGTTGCCTTTCCAGATTCTCCCACTCTGTAACAAAGAACTTTTTTATTTCATTCATCTCTTGCTCAAAACGGCAAATCATTTGTTCTAATTGCTGTTGTAGTTTGAAATGGAGTTGAGTTCGAGCCCAGTGTCCCTCAAAAATGTGCATATCAGTAGACTTGACAGACTCAGAATTCTCTGTTAAACTATGTTGTTGTTGCTCAGTGGAATTCTGTGCTGAAACTTTGTCTTTTGCACATGGGTTGGTCTTACCATCATCAGTTCTAGAGTCTGGGCTGATTATCTGCACCGAGTTCTCACTCCAGTCGGGAGCAGCAGGAGCAGTGAGTCGGAGCCCGGTATAAAAACCGGAGAGAGGCGAGGCCCGAGACCAGTCGGGAGCAGCAGGAGCAGTGAGTCGGAGCCCGGTATAAAAACCGGAGAGAGGCGAGGCCCGAGACCAGTCGGGAGCAGCAGGAGCAGTGAGTCGGAGCCCGGTATAAAAACCGGAGAGAGGCGAGGCCCGAGACCAGTCGGGAGCAGCAGGAGCAGTGAGTCGGAGCCCGGTATAAAAACCGGAGAGAGGCGAGGCCCGAGACCAGTCGGGAGCAGCAGGAGCAGTGAGTCGGAGCCCGGTATAAAAACCGGAGAGAGGCGAGGCCCGAGACCAGTCGGGAGCAGCAGGAGCAGTGAGTCGGAGCCCGGTATAAAAACCGGAGAGAGGCGAGGCCCGAGACCAGTCGGGAGCAGCAGGAGCAGTGAGTCGGAGAGAGGCGAGGCCCGAGACCAGTCGGGAGCAGCAGGAGCAGTGAGTCGGAGCCCGGTATAAAAACCGGAGAGAGGCGAGGCCCGAGGCCAGTCGGGAGCAGCAGGAGCAGTGAGTCGGAGCCCGGTATAAAAACCGGAGAGAGGCGAGGCCCGAGACCAGTCGGGAGCAGCAGGAGCAGTGAGTCGGAGCCCGGTATAAAAACCGGAGAGAGGCGAGGCCCGAGACCAGTCGGGAGCAGCAGGAGCAGTGAGTCGGAGCCCGGTATAAAAACCGGAGAGAGGCGAGGCTTACCAACTCAGCAGCGGGGAGAGAGGTAAAAAGTAATCAGAGTGTGACGTCACCAGGGAGCAGGTAAGTGATTGGTTGGTGAGTATTTCTCTTTTTTAAACTTTAACTCTGTAGTTTATAGTTACCAGGGTCTTTCTGGTGTAGCAGGGACTGTTGGTAGACTATACAAGCGCCTTAGAGATATCTTTAATTGGTGATAGTAAATAAATTAAAATTAAGTAAAGGGAAGGTCATGCCAGGTGAGCCCAGCCCCGTGATATGCTCCTCTTGCTCTATGTGGGAATTCAGGGACCCCGGTGCCCCTGATGACCACGTGTGCCAGAGATGCATCCATCTGCAGCTACTAGCAGACCGCATTGAGGCGCTGGAGCTGCGGGTGGATGGGTTGTTGAGCATTCACGATGCTGAGAGGGTCGTGGATAGCACGTTTAGTGAGTTGGTCACACCGCAGGGAAGGGCTGCACAGGAAGACAGGAAATGGGTGACCACCAGGCGGAGCAATAGAAGCAGGCAGGTAGTGCAGGAGACCCCTGTGACCATTCCCCTCTCAAACAAGTATACCACTTTGGATACTGTTGAGGGGGATGACTCACCAGGGGAAGGCAGCAGCAGCCAACTTCCTGGCACTGGGGGTGCTCCTGCTGCCCAGGAAGGGGGGAAAAAGAGTGGGAGAGCAATAGTGGTAGGGGATTCTATAGTAAGGGGAACAGATAGGCGTTTCTGTGGCCGTAGACGTGAATCCAGGATGGTTTGTTGCCTCCCTGGTGCCAGGGTCAAGGATGTCACTGAGCGGCTGCAGGGCATTCTGGAGGGGGAGGGTGAACAGCCAGTGGTCGTGGTCCACATTGGTACCAACGACATAGGTAAAAAGAGGGATGAGGTCCTGCAGCAAGAATTTAGGGAGCTAGGTGAAGGATTAAAGAGCAGGACCTCAAAGGTTGTAATCTCTGGATTACTCCCGGTGCCACGTGCTAGTAAGTATAGGAATAGGAAGATAGAACAGATGAATGCGTGGCTAAAGGGATGGTGCAGGGGGGAGGGCTTTAGTTTCCTGGATCACTGGGTCTGCTTCTGGGAAAGGTGGGACTTGTACAAGTCGGACGGTTTACACCTGAACCAGAGGGGCACCAATATCCTTGCGGGGAGGTTTGCTAGCACTGCTGGGGAGGGTTTAAACTAACTTGGCAGGGGGTTGGGGTACAGAGTGGAGCTATAGTAGGGGGTGATTTACAGCCAAATACAGAGGGAAAAACAAGTCAGCTGGGAAGGCAGAGCAAATATGTGAAGGCAAAAGAGAATATGGCAGGGCTGGAAGGCATTTATTTTAATGCAAGGAGTCTTGCAAATAAGGTGGACGAACTGAAGTTGTTGTTGAACACATGGGAGTACGATATTGTTGCTATCACGGAGACATGGTTGAGGGAGGGTCAGGACTGGCAGCTCAATATTCCGGGGTATAGAATCTTCAGGCGAGACAGAGGGGGGTGTAAAAGGGGAGGGGGTGTTGCAATATTAATTAAGGAGTCAATTACTGCTGCAAGGAGGGATGATATATTAGCGGGTTCCTCTAATGAGGCCATATGGGTAGAACTTAAAAACAAAAAGGGGGCAAGCACTTTGCTGGGAGTGTACTATAGGCCCCCAAACAGTCAGGGGGAGATAGAGGAACAGATATGTAGGCAAATCTCAGAAAAGTGCGAAAATAATAGGGTAATAATAGTGGGGGATTTCAACTTCCCCAATATAAATTGGGACAGTCAGAGTGTGAAAGGCTTAGAGGGTGCAGAATTCTTAAAGTGCATCCAGGAGAGCTTTTTGAGCCAACATGTAGAAAGTCCTACAAGAGAGGGGGCGGTACTGGACCTAATTCTGGGGAATGTAGCCGGGCAAGTGGTGGAAGTGTCAGTAGGAGAGCATTTTGGCGACAGTGACCATAATTCGGTGAGATTTAAGGTGGTCATGGAAAAGGACAAAGACGGCCCGGAAATAAGGGTTCTAAATTGGGGGAAGGCCGATTTTAATATGATAAGGCAGGATCTGGCCAAAGTGGACTGGGAGCAGCTGCTTATAGGAAAATCCACATCAAAACAGTGGGAGACTTTCAGAAGGGAAATAGAGAGAGTACAACGCCAACATGTTCCTGTAAAGGTCAAGGGTGGGACCAACAAGCAAAGGGAACCTTGGATGACAAGGGATATACAAAAATGCATTAGAAATAAAAGGGGGGCTTTTGGCAGTTACAAAAGACTAAAGACGGAAGAAGCCCTAGAGGAGTATAAAAAGTGCAGGGGCATACTTAAAAAAGAAATTAGGAGGGCGAGGAGGGGCCATGAAATAACACTGGCAAGCAAAATAAAGGAAAATCCTAAGATGTTTTATAAGTATATTAAGGGCAAGAGGATAACCAGGGAAAGGGTAGGGCCCATTAGGGACCAAAGTGGCAATCTGTGTGTAGAGCCGGAGGATGTAGGCGGGGTTTTAAATGAATTTTTTGCATCGGTGTTCACTATGGAGAAAGACGATGCAGACATAGAAATCGGGCAAGGGGACTGTGACATACTTGAACATATTAGCATAGAGAGGGAGGAGGTGCTAGCGGTTTTAGCAGGCCAAAAAGTGGATAAATCCCCAGGCCCGGACGAGATGTATCCCAGGCTGCTGTGGGAGGCAAAGGAGAAGATTGATTGCAGGGGCTCTGACACAAATTTTCAGAACCTCTCTGGCCACAGGGGATGTACCAGAGGACTGGAGAACAGCTAATGTAGTACCATTATTCAAGAAGGGTAGCAGGGATAAACCAGGGAATTACAGGCCAGTGAGTCTAACATCTGTGGTGGGGAAATTATTGGAAAAAATTCTGAGGGACAAAATTAATCTCCACTTGGAGAAGCAAGGATTAATCGGGGATAGTCAGCATGGCTTTGTCAAGGGTAAATCATGTCTGACAAATCTGATTGAATTTTTCGAGGGGGTGACTACGGGGGTGGATGAGGGAAATGCTGTGGATGTGGTTTACATGGACTTCAGTAAAGCCTTTGACAAAGTCCCGCATAGGAGACTGGTCAAGAAGGTAAGAGCCCATGGGATCCAGGGTGCCTTGGCGCGTTGGATCCTAAACTGGCTGAGTGGCAGGAGGCAGAGGGTGATGGTCGAAGGTTGCTTTTGTGACTGGAAGCCTGTGTCCAGTGGGGTACCTCAGGGATCGGTGCTGGGTCCCTTGTTGTTTGTGATCTACATAAATGATTTGGATGAGAATGTAAAAGGTATGATCAGTAAGTTCGCAGATGACACGAAAATTGGTGGGGTGGTAAATTGCGAGGAGGAAAGCCTCAGGCTACAGGACGATATAAACGGGTTGGTCAGATGGGCGGAAAAGTGGCAAATGGAATTTAACCCTGAAAAGTGCGAGGTGATGCATTTTGGACGGACAAATAAGGCAAGGGAATACACAATGAGTGGTAGGACCCTAGGAAGTACAGAGGGTCAGAGGGACCTTGGTGTACATGTACATAGATCCCTGAAGGCAGCGGAACAGGTAGATAAGGTGGTTAAAAAGGCATATGGGATACTTGCCTTCATTAGCCGAGGCATAGAATATAAGAGCAGGGAGGTTATGATGGAGCTGTACAAAACGCTGGTGAGGCCACAGCTGGAGTACTGTGTGCAGTTCTGGTCGCCTCACTATAGGAAGGATGTGATTGCTTTGGAGAGGGTGCAGAGAAGATTCACCAGGATGTTACCTGGGATGGAGCGCCTCAGCTATGAAGAGAGGCTGGACAGGCTGGGGTTGTTTTCCTTGGAGCAGAGAAGGCTGAGGGGGGACCTGATTGAGGTGTACAAAATGATGAGGGGCATAGATAGGGTAGATAAAGAGGAACTTTTCCCCTTAGTGGGGGGGGTCAATAACAAGGGGGCATAGATTCAGGGTAAGGGGCAGGAGATTTAGAGGGGATTTGAGGAGGAACTTCTTCACCCAGAGGGTGGTTGGAATGTGGAATTCAATGCCTGAAAGGGTGGTAGAGGCAGGAACCCTCACAACATTCAAGAAGCATTTGGATGAGCACTTGAAATGCCATTGCATACAAGGCTATGGACCAGATGCTGGAAAATGGGATTAGACTGGACAGGGATGGATGGGCGGCGCAGACACGATGGGCCGAAGGGCCTCTTTCTGTGCTGTAAAACTCTATGACTCTATATGGCTTTTAGCGAATGCCAGTCCATATTTATGTTTCTAAACCACTCCCGGCCTAGTAGTGGTGGACCTCCCTCCGGTAGCACATATAAGTCCATTATTTGACTTCCTTCGCCCTTGTTGGCCACTGCAACCTTTATTGTCCCGATGGGGTACACTCTCTGCCCCGTGTAGGTTGTCAATATAATCTCCGTATCCTGTAGGGGAATATGTTGGAATAACCTTCTGTAATCTTTCTTATTCATGACCGACAATGCCGATCCAGTGTCCAATTCCATTTTTACTTGGACTCCTATCTGAAGAGTAACCCAAATTGTCTGGAGGTCTGCACCCTTACCAACGTTGAGTACCCTTAAGCTAGCCAGTTCAATACTGCTTAAGCCAGCCAGTTCATTACCGCTAGCGTCTGAATCGGACTCCTGTTCGGCCACCTTGTGTACCTTTGCGTATTTCCCTTGCGGTGACTTCTTGTTGCTGGTCTTCTTCCCTGACCTGCATACTCTAGCTATATGTCCAAGCTTACCACATGTTCTGCATTCTTGGTTTTTAAACCAACACTGGTTCTGATCATGCGTTTTCTTTCCACAACGATAACATTTAACAGAACTCACACCCAATTTGTGTGCACTGAGCTCCGGTGACCGTAGCTGCATTACTGCCGTGCCTCTCGCTGCGGCTTCGTGTGCTGCTGCCATAGTGACCGCCTTCTCAAGCGTCAGCTCATTCTCCTCGAGCAGTCGCTTTTGTGTATCCTGTTTAAATAAACCACACACAAATTTGTCTCGTAGTGCATCTGTCAGTCCCGTTCCAAACTGGCAATATTTCGCTAATTTACGCAATTCCAGCAAATATTCAGCATTGCTTTCATGCTGTAGCTGCCTTCTGTCGTAAAATTTAAATCGTTCCGCTAGCATCAGCGGCGTGGGGTTTAGATGATCTTTCAGGGCAGTAACAATCTCATCGAACGTCTTATCCGCCGGTTCATCTGGTGATAACAGGTGTTTCAATTGCCCGTATGTCTTCGCACCCATTAAATTTAATAATGTTAGAGTTTTATCTTGGTCACGAATTTTATTGGCCTTACAATAATTTTTTACTCTTTCAACATATATGGCCCAATCTTCGATGTCACTATCAAAGTTGCTAATATTCCCGTGTTTAGGCATTGTAGTACTTTATCAGATTTGCAATTTCTCAGATTTTTTTTTTATTACTGCTATCCAAGATGGCGGCTTCCCGCTCTTGCCGTCGTCCTCCGCCCACAAAATGGCGGTTTTCCCGCGCTTGGCGGTCTTCACCCGTCCCCCGACGCCGTCTCCCTTCAGCCCCGAGTGCGGCCCTTATCTCCGCCGCGATCGATGGCCCGCGCTTTTCACCGCGGCTCTCGCGCCTTCAGTGTCTGCCGACGCTGCGCCTTTCAGCCCGAGTGCGGCCCTTATCGGTGGTTGCGATCGATGGCCCGGCTGCGCCCCTCACTTCGAAGCGGCCCGGCCCTTATCTGCCGATCGCTATCGCCCTGTACCTCTCCCTTCCCCAGTCCTGTCTTCTACTCCGGTTCACAAGCTGATGGAGGCTTCAGGGTCCTAATGCCTGTCGCTTCCAGTGGGGTGGTGAGTGGTGAGGTTTGAAACCTCTCTTCAACCGCCGTGGAATAACTGCAGCAGGGTAAGAACCTGACTCGTCGCCAGTGTTAAGTCTGTGAGTTGTTCAAGTAATTAATACTCAGACTTAATCAGTAACAATAAAACAGGTCTTTACTGGTTGGAGGTAGGGACTACACTGAATACAAGATTACTGCACAGTGCTTATATACCGGTGTGTTCACACCCGGTATTACGTCTACAGCAGCCTGAGAAAGTAGTACATCTCTTAAGGTGGAACAGGCTTAAGCTCTCTTAAGGTGGAACAGGTTACATACACAACACTCCTCATACGTCATTCCTGCCATCCCAGGTATCAGCCTGGTGAATCTTCGCTGAACTCCCTCCATAGCAAGAACATCCTTCCTCAGATAAGGTGACCAAAACTGCACACAATACTCAAGATGTGGTCTCACCAAAGCCCTGTACAACTGCAGCACGACATCCTTGCTCCTGTACTCAAACCCTCTCGCTACGCAGGCCAACATACCATTTGCCTTCTTAACCGCCTGCTGCACCTGCATGCTTACCTTCAGCGACTGGTGCACAAGGACACCCAGGTCTTGTTGCACTTCCCCTTCTCCCAATCTATTGCCATTCAGATAATAATCTGCCTTCCTGTTTTTGACACCAAAGTGGATAACCTCACATTTATCCACGTTATATTGCATCTGCCATGCTTCTGCCCAATCACCCAACCTGTCCAAATCATCCTGGCGTTTCTCGGCATCCTCCTCACAGCACACACGCCCACCCAGCTTTGTGTCGTCTGCAAATTTGGAGATATTACATCTAGTTCCCTTGTCTAGATCATTAACATATATTGTGAATAGCTGGGGTCCAAGGACTCCATCGACCCGCCTTGGTTCCGTAACCCTCACCCAACAAAAATCTCTCCATCTCAGTTTTGAAAGCTCCAATTGACCCCCAGCCTCAACAGCTTTTTGGGGGAGAGAGTTCCAGATTTCCACCACCCTTTGTGTGAAGAAGTGCTTCCTGACATCACCCCTGAACGGCCTGGCTCTAATTTGAAGGTTCTGCCCCCTTGTTCTGGACTCCCCCCACCAGAGGAAATAGTTTCTCTCTCTCGACCCGATCGAATCCTTTAATCATCTCAAACACCTCGATCAGATCACCCCTTAATCTTCTACACTCGAGGGGTTAGGGAAAATGTTTCAATTCATACAACACAAAAAAAAGAACGACTTACATTAACTCTTATCACGCTTCCCCGGTCACACATCAAAACCCACTGCAGCCTCCATCACCGCAGGTTCCTGAATTCCGTTAGACATTGACGGACTCGACCTCCTGAGGAAACCCCAAATTCAATATTCTATATGATTCTGGCAGGGTAACAGGTGGCTGCAGTGAGCTAAAAGCTGCAACACAACCGCAAGGTTCAGATGTCTCTATATAAAGTGCTCGGGCTACACGGCCCGCAGTCTAAGGTTTCATCTGAATCACTTGCCTGTGCTGCAGCTTTGGAAGGCTCACTGGGCCAACTGATGTATTTAGCACCACATGCTCAGTGTGAGACGCACTGCAGTACTTACAGTGAGACATCCCCTAACCTTGGAAGAGTACGGATTGTGTCGGTCAGGGTAACGACCGTCACCCACTGTTGCACACCAACAGAACTCCCATTTTATACAGCGCCTTTCATGGGCTCAGGACGTCCCAAAGCACTTCACAGCTAATGAAGTGCTTTTAAAGTGTAGTCAGTCACTGTTGTAATGTAGGAAACACGGCAGCCAATTTGCACACAGCAAGATCCCACAAACAGCAAAGTGATAATGACCAGATCATCTGTTTTTGGTGATGTTGGTTGAGGGATAAATATTGGCCCCAGGACACCGGGGAGAACTCCCCCTGCTCTTCTTCGAAATAGTGGCCGTGGGATCTTTTACATCCACCTGAGGGGGCAGATGGAGCCTTGGTTATAGTAGGGGAGGAAAAAAGTGTCGGGTTCATAGGCTGAAAACCTGAGGCGATAGCTGTGGTTCATTGTCCCCCCCGTAACTTCATTCAATCATAGGTTTCACTAGTTTCTGTATGGTGTAGGAGAGGTTCAAGTAACGGGATGGTGCTTTTTTTTTTTGCAGGCTGAGAAATTTAATACAAAAAAAGTCTGAAAATGAAGTCAACTTTTCCAAATACTTAAAATCGCCCCTTTAGGGAGTTAAGAAATATTCCATAACAATGAGTTAGATTTCAAAAATTCCAGATGGCAACTATCCCAAGGCCATAAAACATTCATTTAGGATATAGCGCAGATTCCCAGTTAGCTCCCCAGCGGCTGAATTCCTCATTCCTTCAGTTTGTTGTATTTTTATAATTTATTCCCCCTCCTCTGCCCTTGGGTACGGCTTCCACAGCCTTTGGCAGCCTCCCTGTCCCTCACCCAGGGGGAGGTATGTGTGATCTTAGTGAGAGCCTGCGGGCCACAAGGCTTCCAGATCGAGGATTCCGGCCTTCAAAAGCCCGCACAAATCAAAGGGCAGACAACAACAACAACTTGTATTTATATAGCGCCTTTAACGTAGTAAAACATCTCAAGGCACTGC
The DNA here is from genome assembly GCF_052327205.1 of Somniosus microcephalus. NCBI lineage: Eukaryota > Metazoa > Chordata > Chondrichthyes > Squaliformes > Somniosidae > Somniosus > Somniosus microcephalus. The sequence continues at coordinate 90,699,284 of NW_028225180.1, read as the reverse complement.
ATGGGAGTATTTTAAGACAACAAATTTGACACCGATCCACAAAGAGAAATTAGGGCAGGCGACCAAAAGCTTGGTCAAAGAGGTCGGTTTTAAGGAGCGTCTTAAAGGAGGAGAGCGAGGCGGAGAGGTTTAGGGAGGGAATTCCAGAGCTTAGGGCTCAGGCAACAGAAGGCCCGGCCACCAAAGGTGGAGCGATTATAATCAGGGATGCTCAAGAGGGCAGAATTAGAGTGCCGATATCTCGGGGGGTGGGGGGTTGTGGGTCTGGAGGAGATTACAGAGATAGGGAGGGGCGAGGCCATGGAGGGATTTGAAAACAAAGGATGAGAATTTTGAAATCGAGGCGCTGCTTAACTGGGAGAACAAACGATCTCGCATTTCTACTGCGCCTCTCGCCATCTCAGGACGTCCCAAAGCACTTCACAGCCAATGAAGTACTTTTAAAGTGTGGTCACTGTTGTAATGTGAGAAATGCAGCAGCCAATTTGCGCACAGCAAGATCCCACAAACAGCAATGTGATAAATGACCATATTATGTTTTTTTTTAGTGATATTGATTGAGGGATAAATATTGGCGCCAGGGCATCGGGGAGAATTCCACCCCCCCGCTCTTCCTCAAAAGAGTGAAATAACAAGATATCTTTTAAATTATGAACTGTTAAACATCCAGCACCTGTTCTGTTCGGCACACTTTATGTAAAACCTCTGTCACGTTCGCACCGGACAGCGACAAACCACAACTCACCAATCCGAAGTGGGTAAAACAAGTGTGTGACCTTCTAAAAAATAAGCACTAATGATCGGCCAAAGCTACAAATGAGATTGCTTCAGATATTCATTGAAAATTCTTTTGGCCGTCATCTTGAACTCTCACGAGCCGAGAAACGTCCGACTGGAAATAAGGTTTGCAACGTAATAAAGAGAGAGGAAAACTCTCAACGTTTGCAAGGAAGTGGTTAAACTTACCTGTGCACAGCAGCATTTTCCCTGTCGAAAGTGTTTTTCATTGGAGGCCTATACCTCTCTGAGAAGGCTAGGGCTCCAGCTCACTGGACTTACCAGAACAATCACCGCCAGCTAAGAGGCTCAACAGAAGGAACAGGCTGTGTCTTCCAGCGTGCAGCCATGCCAAGAATGCTCCGAAATGATTTGGGTTGGTGTAACTCACACGTCGTGCTAGGATTCAGGGCTTTGCAAGCTGCACTCCCTCCCACTGCCCAGCGATGGGGAGGCACAGACACGACTGAAACATCTGGGAAACCATCTCCAGGAGTTGGAAGTCACCAGACTCTGTGTTAAAATCATCAAAACAAGGTAAAGCATGAAGTCTTCCCATTTTTTTCCCCATGAGATAACATTGCCAGAAGAACAATAAAAGTCATCAGCAGTTAGTTTATTTAGCAAATACTGAATGTTACATCTGTACCTAATGAAACTTTGGGCTTTGAAACTTTGTTCAATTTGTATTGACTATTTGTAATGGATTCTAAATGGCTACAGTACCTGCATTTTACATAGAATATACAGCACAGAAACAGGCCATTCGGCCCAACCACTCCACGTTTATGCTCCACTCGAGCCTCCTCCCATCCTTCCTCATCTGCATAACCTTCTATTCCTTTCTCCCTCATGTGTTTATCCAGCTTCCCCTTAAATGTATCGACGCTATTTGCTTCAACCACTCCCTGTGGGAGCGAGTTCCACATTCTCCCCACTCTCTGGGTAAAGAAGTTTCCCCTGAATTCCCCATTTGATTTCTTGGTGACTATCTTATATTGACGGCCTCTAGTTATGCTCTTCCCCACAAGTGGAAATATTCTCTCTGTATCCACTGTGTCGAAACCTTTCATGATTTTAAAGACCTCTGTTAGGTCACCCCTCAGTCTTCTCTTTTCAAGAGAAGCGACCCAGCCTGTTCATCCTTTCCTGATAGGTGTATCCTCGCATTTCTGGTATCATCCTTGTAAAACCTCTCTGCACCCTCTCCAGTGCCTCTATATCCTTTTTATAATACGGTGACCAGAACTGTACACAGTGCGCCAAGTGCGGTCTAACCAAGGTTCGATACAGGTTTAGCATAACTCCACTACTTTTCAATTCTATCCCTCTAGAAATAAACCCGAGTGCTTGGTTTGCTTGTTTCATGGCCTTGTTAACCTGTGTCGATACTTTTAGTGATTTGTGTATTTGTACTCCCAGATCCCTTTGCTCCTCGACCCCATTTAGATTCTTATTTTAATATATGACCGCTTTATTTTTCTTACCAAAATGTAATCTCACATTTATCAGTGTTGAAATTCATTTGCCAATTATATGCCCATTCTGCAAGTTTATTAACGTCTTCCTGTAATTTGTTGCAGTCCTCCTCAGTGTTGACTCTCTCTCCCAATTTGGTGTTGTCTGCAAATTTAGAAATTGTGTTCTTGATTCCGAAGTCTAAACCATTAATATAAATTGTGAACAACAGTGGTCCCAGCACTGCTCCTTGTGAGACCCCACTTCCTGCCTTTTACCACTCTGAATAGCTACCCTTTACCCCTACTCTCTATCTTGCAGCCAGCTAGCTTTCCATTCCGCTACTTGTCCCCAGACTCTGCATGCTCTGACCTTATTCGTTAGTCTATTATGTGGTTCCTTATCGAAGGCCTTTTGGAAATCTAGATATATTGGGCTGGATTTTGTCACTGGGGACGTGATGGAGGCGGGACTCCCACTTTTTGGGTTGTAGTCCCGCCTCCATCGACTTGTGGCCAACTCACGCTACTTTCCCTTGATTGACCTTGTTAAGCCCGCCCAGCGGGCTCAGCAGGCCAATTAAGGGACGCCTGGTTACTGGTGACGTCACCGATTGACATTTCATCTGTCAAGAGCTTTTGACAGATGAAAAATCAGCATTTGACAGCTCTGTGAAGCTGTCAAACACTGACAATCTGTCTTCTAACTTGAGTCCTTCCACTCAGACTCAGTTAGAGATCTCTCCAGACCAGAAAGCAGAATACTGCAGATTTTGACATTTCAGCGACCATTCTGCTTTCCGTGCCGGTGAGCTGAGGGACTCCCGAGAACTGAAGGAAGGAAGCCTGCAGGAGAAAGTAAAGGTAAGTAAAACTTATTAAAACACTTTACACTTACCTCACACACTTGCACCCATCACTCACCTGCACAACGGACATCTCGACCCCTCCAACCCCTTCAGACCGACGGTCCGCCTCGCTAACTTGGCGTGGTTCGGCGCTGTCGGGAAGCCCACACTTCAGGGCTAAAAATAGGGATTAGGCAAAAAACTGCCTGTTAACAGGCAGTTAATTGGCACTAATCCCCTTCCCGCCTCGGGGAGGCGGCTCCCAGCACAGGTCGGATACCCACCTCCTGGGACATTGGCACGGAGGCGGGTTGGGGTGGGATGGGTTCGTGCCCCTCGATTCTGCAATTATCCCACCACTCCCGCCTCCAAGGGGCTTGGAAATTCGAGCCCATTACCTCTACTACATTACTCTTGTCTACTCTCTCTGTTACCTCTTCAAAGAATTCAATGAGGTTGGTCAAGCAAGATTTTCCCTTTTGAAATCCATGCTGATTATTCATTATTATATTTGTTTCACTTATGTGCCTCGAAAACCCACAAAACAAGTTAATATAAGCAACAGGCTCGGAAAAGACTGCACCCGTAATCAAGTTTGGGGGGAAGGATCGGAATAAAAGTCCTGCATTTATGCATATTTAATCAGAACCTTTTCGTAACACTAAGTACTGTTGTAGTTATTTGATGATAGAAAAGAACATTTTGGGATTGCAGTATATGGGTAATTTGAGACAGGACGTGTGGAGCGAGCTCGGGAGGAAAAAAGGTGACTTTGGGCCTTTGGGTTCCCAAAGCTCTCCACCACTGGGAGTTTTCAGAAGTAATATTTTAGGCTGTCTATCTGAAACAAGGATGTGCAAGAGGTCAGAGTTGGACCGTTGGTCCGGGCAATCTCCCGGACTGGGTTTTGCTCACCTGGGCGCTATATGAATGCATGTCCTTACAATGAGCAACGCCACAGAAGATAGGCTGGTATTTATATATATTAAAAAAAGAACACTTGGCAGCAAGTTTGAGGCACTGAGGTCTGCAGATTCGGCTTGTGTGGTTTGTTCTACCTATTTCTGAACCAGCTTTCCTTTACTTCCCCCCTCCTCTATTTTGCGGTCTGGTTTCCCTCCGTCGTTGCCAGACAAACTCAGGTGAATGTTAAAGATCCCGCTGCACTATTGAAAGAGCTCTCCTGGTATCCTGGCCTATAGTCGTCCCTCAGCCAACACCACCAAGAGCACGCTGATCGTTTGTTGTGTGCGAATTGGCCGTCGCGTTTCTCCTCTAAATAATAGTGACCGCACTTCAAAGTAATCCACCCACAGTAAAGCTTGAAGCTGTGATGAAGCGGTACATAAATCCAAGTTCTAATATGGTTCCTGTGTGAAGCTAGTGCTGGGCCAACAATGGGATGTCATTGACGTACCCTCGCACACCAGCCAAGCATTCAAGGGTATTCTTACACCTTCCGCAGACCAGGCAGCTGGCTAATTTGCTAATGCCATCAGTTGCCGCCCTCTCTGCTGGTGAGGGTGGCCTACTTGGTGGTGGTGGGGGGGGGGGGGGGGGGGGGGCGGCGGGAGGGAGAGGGAGAGGCGGTTACCAGAGCATAGGGGATCACGAGCTTGATCCTGTCCCTTCACTCCACGTGGCGAGGAGCCAACACAGTCTGTGCTTCTGTTAACATTCCGCACACATACACTTACCATGGGCAGATTTACCGGTTTCTTGGAGGTGATCTCATTGAAACATACAAGATTCTGAGGGGGATTGACAGGGTAGATGCAGGGAGGATGTTTCCCCTGGCTGGGGAGTCTCGAACCAGGGGTCACAGTCTCAGGATAAGGGGTCGGCCATTTAGGACTGAGATGAGGAGAAATTTCTTCACTCAGAGGGCGGTGAATCTTTGGAATTCTCTGCCCCAGAGGGCTGTGGAGGCTCAGTCGTTGAGAATATTCAAGGCTGAGATAGATTGATTTTTGGACTCTGGGGGAATCGAGGGATATGGGGATCGGGCGGGAAAGTGGAGTTGAGGTCGATGATCAGCCATGATCTTATTGAATGGCAGAGCAGGCTCGAGGGGCTTCAAACTCCACCACCCCCCCCCAGTTCTGTAACCTTCTCCAGCCCTACAACCCTCCAAGATTTCTGCGTTCCTCCAACTCTGGCCTCTTGTGCATCCTCCACTTCCTTCACCCCGCCATTGGCGGCCGTGCCTTCAGCCATCTAGGCCCTAAACTCTGGAATTCTCCTTAACCCTCTCCGCCTCTCTCTCTTCCTTTAAGATGCTCCTTAAAACCTACCTCTTTGACCCAGCTTTTGGTTACCTGACCTAACATCTCAGGTGGCTTGGGGTCAGATTACAACAGAGCCTTGGGACATCTTACCGTGTTACAATCGCTGTATAAATGCAAGTTGTTGCTGGCGGCTTCAGATTTCTCTCGCCTCAGCATGGATGCCACTCCATAACCATATGGCAGGAGGTACACGTTGGGAGCAGGTGTTTCTCCTATCCTCCTTGGGATTGGACTGTTTACTGACAGCAAGGCGTTCGTCACTTGGCAGACGAGACATGAGCTCACCGCTTGACTCATGAAATTAAAACTTAAGCTCCGTGGAACCCAGCAGCACGGTGGCATAGTGGTTAGCACTGTTGCCTCACAGCGCCAGGGACCCGGGTTCGAATCTGGCCTCGGGTGACTGTCTGTGTGGAGTTTGCACATTCTCCCCGTGTTTGCGTGGGTTTCCTCCGGGTGCTCCGGTTTCCTCCCACAGTCCAAAGATGTGCGGGTTAGGTTGATTGGCTATGATAAATTGACCCTTAGTGTTAGGGGGGTTAAATACGTGGGGTTATGGGGATAGGGTGGGATATGTGTTGGTGTAGGGGTTACGGGGATCAGGTGGGATATGTGTCGGTGCAGGCTCGATGGGCCAAAATGGCCTCTATCTGCACTGTGGGGTTTCTGTGATTTCTGTGTGAAATGGGAAGAATTAAATCATTTTATTTACATGAATAAACCACAGTGCCCCACATAAGGAGGGAGAGAGAGAGAGAGAGAGAGATGAAGAAATGCTGCAGGGTGAATGTGGTCTTGCTTCAACAAGTACTTTGCATCAGGCAAATGAAGTGCCAGTCTGATCTCGAATGAAATCTCAGCGCAAGGCTGGAAGGGTCCAGAGAAAAATCCCACCAGCAACCCCCAGCCTCACAAGGTGCCTCTCAGTAAAACGTGTCTGGTTGTCCTTGTGCGACTCTGGTATCTGCCCACATTCTGGACCGTAGGTGCGAGGGTCCACACGCCTTGGGAGGATCAGATTTTCACCACTTGGGCGGCCACGCAGGGAGTCTGCCGATCCACCTCCTCGCTACTCCGTTTCTGCACAAACAGGCGCCCGTAGGTCCCACCAACCTGACCCTTGGTTAACCTCCCGGGGTTGATGCAGATGCAGCCCAGGACATCCTGGTGTTGGATAAAGCACAAGGTGACCGCCAGAGATTAACAAAGTGCGTTCTCAGTTAGCGCCTCCCGCCAGCCCAACGTATCCATGCATCCCATGGGTAGCATTCACCTTCCTTCCTTCCTCCAAGTGACCGAGCTAGGGTAAACACAAAACTGAAACTCCCTTGCAAAACGTCAAGCCACGATTCTTGGCTTGGAGTTCAAGTCTCTTCCGAGGGCAACCTGACCCACACCGGCACTGTATATTTCTTAAGGCTAAGGGGATCAAGGGATATGGGGAGAAAGCAGGGACAGGGTACTGAGTTTGGATGATCAGCCATGATCGCATTGAATGGCGGAGCAGGCTCGAGGGGCCGAATGGCCTACTCCTGCTCCTATCTTCTATGTTTCTAAACCCGAAGCCCCGTCTGCCCTCTCAGGTGGACGCAATAGGTCCCACAGCCACTATTCGAAAAGAAGAGTCCTCCCGTGGGACCTTGCTGTGCACAAATTGGCTGCCGTGTTTCCTACACTGCAACCGTGACTACACGTCAAAAAGTACTTCATTGGTTGTAAAGCGCTTTGGGACGTCCTGTGGTCATGAAAGGGGCTATAGAAATGCAAGTCTTTTTTTCTGTTATAAGACTTTTTGACAGAAACGAGCAGCTCTCCAACAGCACTGGGGTCTGGAGCACAGTTCTGACGTTTCACTGCGAAGTTGGCCGGTGCCTTTTCAACAGGCACAGCCAGGTAATTGCAGCTGCCGCGATTAATCAATCAGAGGGCAGTAGTAACTGGTTGTAAACTTCAGGTGGCAGGATGAGATCAAATGCACTGAGGCGGTGGCGTAGTGGCTATGTCACTAGACTAGTAAGCCAGAGGCTCAGTCAAATGCTCTGAGAATATGGGTTCAAATCCCACCACGGCAGCTGGTGGAATTTAAATTCAATTCTGGAATTAAATGTTAGTCTTAGTAACGGCGACCATGATACCATTGTCGATTGTTGCAAAAACCCATCTGGCTCACTAATGTCCTTTAGGGAAGGAAATCTGCCGCCCTGACCTGGTCTGGCTTACATGTGACTCCAGACCCACAGCAATGTGGTTGACTCTTAATGCCCTCTGAAATGGCCGAGCAAGCCACTCAAGAAGGCGGCTCACCACCATCTTCTCAAGGGCAATTAGGGATGGGCACTAAATGCAGGCCTAGCCAGCCAGCGATGCCCACATCCCATCAATGAATAAAAAAAACCCATCCTGTAAAACTCCCTCTCCTTTGTCCCAACCTCAATGGGCCCTCCTGCACCCGTGTGACACCTTTCCAGCCATCCGATAGTCTCGCTGTGAGATTGCTGAATTAAGGGCAATGTCGCGCTGTGTATCCTGGGCTGAGGCTGACAGATTCACGTCCCGTGGAGCCAGCCAGCCGACAGGAGAAGATCAGGCTGGTTTTGAACCCGGAGGTAAAAGGTCAGTGTCTAACCAACTCTACACCTCTTCCTGCTTTATTATTTCAGCTGTGGTATAAACAATCGGACTGCACCACGCGTTCATTCGACAGATTCGGGCAGTTGCTGCTCACCTTAACGAAATAGCGCAGCTCCGAGGGCACGATTAAAACATCTGGAGTAACGGGGACCTGTGCGTACAGCTGGAAACACTCGTAGTCTATGTTCATCTCTTCCGCAGGTGGGTAGAGAGGATAGTAACTGTGGAAGTGGGGGGAGAAAAGGAACATAGCGATGTCAACCAAATATTCAGCATCCTTCGTTGAACACAAATTCAAGCTCCACCACCAGGCTCGTAGGCAAATGCAACCCCAGGTTCACCACTACGACATTCAGACAATAAGGTCCTAGGTAAAATCCCCAGTCTTTCTCTCTATTCATTCTCGGGATGTGGGCGTCGCTGGCGAGGCCCAGCATTTATTGCCCATCCCTAGTTGCCCTTGAGAAGGTGGTGGTGAGCCGCCTTCTTGAACCGCTGCAGTCTGTGTGGTGAAGGTGCTCCCACAGTGCTGTTAGGGAGGGAGTTCCAGGATTTTGACCCAGCGACGGTGAAGGAACACCCGATATATGTCCAAGTCGGGATGGTGTGCGTGACTTGGAGCTGATGATGTTCCCACGTGCCTGCATGGAGCTAGCAGTTCTCTGGCAAGGCAGAATTTGCGGCACTACCAGTAGGCTCTGTGCCGTACCACCGGAGGTTCAGCCAACCCCTCCAAAAACTTGGTAAATCACAGAGGGGTCGGGAGAAAGAGAGCAAAGGCCATCTCATTCGGGCTCCACTGTGATGGAACAGAGACCATTCCATCTTTACTGTCAGAGCCACAGGTCCCTTGGGCTGTATTGTCAGCTGTGGCGACGGTGGAGAAAGGGCCTGATTCGCACAAGGTTCCCACTCCCACTAACAGCCTGTGACCCCTGCAATGGATGTGGGGGCGTGAGGACAGGAGGAGCCCACACTCACTGTCCAGGCTCACACTCCAAAGCATGGGCATTTGGGGTTAGGTACTGGAGGGCAGGAAGGCCTGTAATCCGAACAGCAATCAGCACCTTCGGCGGGGGGGGGCGGTGGAGGGGAGAGGCTAAAAATGATTCTCTCACCTTCTCTGGGTCAGAATGTGCTTGAGAATTCTTGTAAATCGGTCCGATCCGCCTGGAGGACTGAAGATGGAAAGATGCACAATGTCAGCGGGTAAATGAGTCACTGGCTCCGCATGTTTATAAACATAAGACCACAACATAACCTCACAAAGAATAAATGTGATGGCCGGGAATCATGGGCATGCCAGCACAAGAAACATTCGATGCTCGCGCTCTGATGGAGCTGCCAACTCTAATCCCATTTCCTGTGTCCTTTTAAATTCTTCCTTATCAAATACATATGCAATTCCCTTTTAAGTGAAGGTTACAGTCTCTGCCTCAGTAGCCACTTGTGAAGCATTCCATGTAATAGCCCTTGCAGTGACAAATATTCTTCGAACGTCCCCCGTTATTGTGCTAGTGATGAGTCCGTGCCCATCGGTACCAATCTTTCATAGTGGCCCCCTCAAACCTTACCAAAGTCTTGAAAACCTCCATTAGATCCCTTCTTAACCTTCTGTTACAACTAACACCCTCCATTTTTCCAAGCCTTTCTTCATTTCTAGAATCCCTATAACCTGTTCTACCACCGTGTGCTGGCAGTTGTATATGGCAACTGTAATTTGTGTAGTACAGTGCTTCCCCCTCAATGATTTCCCAAATTCAGGAACACTGTCCAAGTGAGGTGCTGACCAAATATTCAAACTGCGAGGAGAAAGGACGTGTGGAACTTCATCTGCGCAGGAGAGAGAACTATGAAGGCTGCAAGGGAAATAATAGCTCAGTACACATTCTTGGTGCATCCGTGAGCCTCAGAGCGCTCTCGCGCTGAGCTCGGCATCTCTCTCCCTCAGTTACCCGAGCTTGGCATCTCTCCCCCTCAGTTACCCGAGCTCGGTATCTCTCTCTCTCCCAATTCAATTCAATTCAATTCAAATCGCTTTATTGGCATGACAAGTTACATCTTATGTTGCCAAAGCATCGAAATACATTTATGGTTGAACACATAAACGCAGATCTATTCGTACAGTGTATAAACAGATATATCCGAGTGTATAAATATACATTCGTATAATTTGTATATACTCTTTTCTTAGGTTTACCGGTTGTCCCTCTGTTTATGGCAAGCTGTAACATAGTGTGCCGCTAGTGTTACACAGTTTCTCTCTTCCCCTAGTAGGTATGGGAGTTTTTGGTCGTCATTCAAATTTCTGAATTCAGGGCATATTTGTGAGAATTTTTGGTAGAAATTCTCCCTGATGCCCTGATATTTTCCACAAGCTGTGAGGAAGTGCATCTCTGTCTCCACCACTCCCTGACTGCAGTGAGAGCATATCCTGTCCTCTCTTGGCAGCCTGGTCTGCCTGTGTCTGCCTTTTTCGATCGCCAGGCTATGTTCAAGGTCAAGGTTTTTCTCAGTTTGCTATCCTTTACCATGGTCAGGTAATCAGCCATGTTGTATTGTCTGTTTAGGGCCAAGTAGCAATTGAGTTTGCTTTGGGTTTTTGTTGTTTCTGCCCAATATGACAGGTATTTTTCCTTTTGCTTAGTGACAATTGTGTTGGGTCGAATTCTCTGTGCTACGATGTCACTGTCCTGGGGCTGGTTATTGTTAGTAGTTGCTTCACTGAGTCCCAGGACTAGTTGACTGAGGGTGTTCTTCTTTATGGTCCTCTCTTGGCATTTCAAGGCTTCGTAATGATAGCAGTGGGGGTTGCTCATTTTTAGGTGTTTCCAAAATTTGGTGGCTCTTTTTTGGATAGTAATTATTAGTGGATATTGGCCTAGTTCTGCCCTGCATGCATTGTTTACGGTTTTCCTTTGAGTCTGGAGGATACTTTTACAGAATTCTGCATGTAGGATCTCAATTGGGTGTTTGTCCCATTTTGCAAATTCTTGTTGTGTTAGCGGTCCCCACACCTCACTGCCATAGAGTGCAATTGGTTCAATTACTGATTTGAAAATTTTGAGCCAAATGCTAATTGGGATTTCTATTTGGATTGATCTTTTAATGGCATAGAAAGCCCTTCTAGCTTTCTCTTTCAGTTCATTCACAGCCAGTTTGAAATTTCCCGTAGAGCTGATTTTTATGCCCAAGTATGTGCAGTTAGTGGTTTGTTCGATTTTAGTTGTTCCGAGTGTGAGATTTATTTTGGGTCCCTGATGTCTGGATCTTTGCTGGAACACAAGGACTTTGGTTTTTGGGGGTTTATTGTCAGGGCCCAGGTCTGACAGAACGACTCCAGCAGATCCAGGTTCTGCTGTAGACCCTCCTTAGTTGGTGACAGCAGAACCAGGTCGTCTGCATAGAGGAGGAATTTAACCTTGGATTCATATAGGGTGAGGCCGGGTGCTGTAGATTGTTCAAGTAGTTTTGCCAGTTCATTTATGTAAATATTAAAGAGTGTTGGTGAAATTGGCGAGCCCTGCGTCACCCCCCCCGCCCCTGTGGGAAGTATTTTGTTTGTTTGTCTCCAATTTTAACTGCACATTTGTTGTTTGTATACATTGATTTAATTACATCATATGTTTTTCCCCCTACCCCGCTTTCGATAAGTTTCAGGAATAGACCGTCGTGCCAGATGGAATCGAAAGCCTTCTGGAAATCTATAAAGCATGCGTAGATTTTGCTTTTGTTTTGATGAACGTGTTTGTCAATTAGGGTCTGTAGGGTGAAGATATGATCTGATGTTCTATAGTTTGGCAGGAATCCAATTTGGCTTTTACTCAAGACATTGTGCTCCTCAAGGAAGTTTATAAGTCTTTTGTTTATGATACTACAGAAAACCTTCCCCAGGTTACTGTTTACACAGATGCCTCGATAGTTATTTGGGTCAACTTTATCCCCACTTTTGTATATGGGCGTTATGAGTCCTTTGTTCCAGATATCAGGGAAGTAACCGACACTCAGAACCAAGTTGAAGAGTTTCAGTATAGCCAATTTCATTTTATCGTCCGTGTGTTTAATCATCTCGCTTAGGATGCCGTCTGCACCGCAAGCTTTTCCTGGTCGCAGGTCCTTGAGTTTTTCAATTAGCTCTTTTTCAGATATTATGGGGTCTATCGGGTTTTGGTTATCTTTTATGGCAAATTCTAGCTTTGCCAGTTTTTCGCATATTTGGTATTGCTCTGGGCTTAGTGTGTTTTTCTGGTATAATTTTTCAAAATGGTTTTCCCATGTGTCTCCGTTTTGAATGGCCAATTCGTCGTGTTGTTTTTTGTGTAATGTATTCCAGTTGTCCCAGAAACAATTGGAATCAATGGATTCCTCAATGGAGATGAGTGTATTCTTAATATACTGCTCTTTCTTGGTTCTGAGTGTGTTTTTGTATTGTGTTAGTGCCTGACAATAAGTAAGGCATAATTCCTCATTTTCTGGTTGTCTGTGTTTTTGGTTTGATATTTTTCTGAGTTTTTTCCTCATGTTCTGGCAATCGGAGTCAAGCCATTTTTCGTAGTTTTTTGTTTTGGGTTTGTTCTTGCGAACTTTCAAGTTTGACATTGATGCCAAATTATCAAAAATATTATTTAGGTTATTCACTGCCCGGTTTACGCCTTCTTTATTGTGTGTGTATGTATTTTCCAGAAAGGTGTCCAAGAGAGCTTGAGTTGTTTGGTTGCTAATTGCTTTCTGGTATTTTTCCATGCTGTTTTTGGCCCATCTGTAGGATTTTTTAATGTTGTATAGTTTACTGGGTTGTGTTTCTGTGTTGGTTGTTTCTGTCCTTTCAAGATATGCAGTAATTTGACTGTGGTCTGACAGTGTTGTTTGTGGTTTGACTGTGAATGTTCTGAAAGAGGATGGGTCTAGATCTGTAATCATATAGTCTACGGTGCTGAAGCCAAGAGGTGAGCAATAGGTGGATCTTCCTAGGAAGGCTCCCAATAACCTACCATTGACAATGTACAGACCCAGGCTTCGACAGAGCTGCAGGAGCTGTTTTCATCTCTCTCTCTCAGTTACCCGAGCTCGGTATCTCTCTCTCTCTCCCTCAGTTACCCGAGCTCGGTATCTTTCTCTCTCTCCCCCTCAGTTACCCGAGCTCGGTATCTCTCTCTCTCCCTCAGTTACCCGAGCTTGGTATCTCTCTCTCTCCCTCAGTTACCTGAGCTCGGTATCTCTCTCTCTCCCTCAGTTACCCGAGCTCGGTATCTCTCTCTCTCTCCCTCAGTTACCTGAGCTCGGTATCTCTCTCTCTCCCTCCCTCAGTTACCCGAGCTCGGTATCTCTCTCTCTCTCCCTCAGTTACCCGAGCTCGGTATCTCTCTCTCTCTCCCTCAGTTACCTGAGCTCGGTATCTCTCTCTCTCCCTCAGTTACCCGAGCTCGGTATCTCTCTCTCCCTCAGTTACCCGAGCTCGGTATCTCTCTCTCTCTCTCCCTCAGTTACCCGAGCTCGGTATCTCTCGCTCCCCCTCAGTTACCCGAGCTCGGTATCTCTCTCTCTCTCCCTCAGTTACCTGAGCTCGGTATCTCTCTCTCTCCCTCAGTTACCCGAGCTCGGTATCTCTCTCTCTCCCCCCTCAGTTACCCGAGCTCGGTATCTCTCTCTCTCCCTCAGTTACCCGAGCTCGGTATCGCTCTCTCTCCCTCAGTTACCCGAGCTCGGTATCTCTCTCTCTCCCTCAGTTACCCGAGCTCGGTATCTCTCTCTCTCCCTCAGTTACCCGAGCTCGGTATCTCTCTCTCTCCCTCAGTTACCCGAGCTCGGTATCTCTCTCTCTCCCTCAGTTACCCGAGCTCGGTATCTCTCTCTCGCCCTCAGTTACCCGAGCTCGGTATCTCTCTCTCTCTCCCTCAGTTACCCGAGCTCGGTATCGCTCTCTCTCCCTCAGTTACCCGAGCTCGGTATCTCTCTCTCTCCCTCAGTTACCCGAGCTCGGTATCTCTCTCTCTCTCCCTCAGTTACCCGAGCTCGGTATCTCTCTCTCTCCCTCAGTTACCCGAGCTCGGTATCTCTCTCTCTCCCTCAGTTACCCGAGCTCGGTATCTCTCTCTCTCCCTCAGTTACCCGAGCTCGGTATCTCTCTCTCTCCCTCAGTTACCCGAGCTCGGTATCTCTCTCTCTCTCCCTCAGTTACCCGAGCTCAGTATCTCTCTCTCCCCCTCAGTTACCCGAGCTCGGTATCTCTCTCTCTCCCCCTCAGTTACCCGAGCTCGGTATCTCTCTCTCTCTCCCTCAGTTACCCGAGCTCGGTATCTCTCTCTCTCTCCCTCAGTTACCCGAGCTCGGTATCGCTCTCTCTCCCTCAGTTACCCGAGCTCGGTATCTCTCTCTCTCCCTCAGTTACCCGAGCTCGGTATCTCTCTCCCTCAGTTACCCGAGCTCGGTATCTCTCTCTCTCTCCCTCAGTTACCCGAGCTCGGTATCTCTCTCTCTCTCCCTCAGTTACCCGAGCTCGGTATCTCTCTCTCTCCCTCAGTTACCCGAGCTCGGTATCTCTCTCTCTCTCCTCAGTTACCCGAGCTCGGTATCTCTCTCTCTCTCCCTCAGTTACCCGAGCTCGGTATCTCTCTCCCTCAGTTACCCGAGCTCGGTATCTCTCTCTCTCTCCCTCAGTTACCCGAGCTCGGTATCTCTCTCTCTCTCCCTCAGTTACCCGAGCTCGGTATCTCTCTCTCTCCCTCAGTTACCCGAGCTCGGTATCTCTCTCTCTCTCCCTCAGTTACCCGAGCTCGGTATCTCTCTCTCTCTCCCTCAGTTACCCGAGCTCGGTATCTCTCTCTCCCCCTCAGTTACCCGAGCTCGGTATCTCTCTCTCTCCCTCAGTTACCCGAGCTCGGTATCTCTCTCTCTCCCTCAGTTACCCGAGCTCGGTATCTCTCTCTCTCCCTCAGTTACCCGAGCTCGGTATCTCTCTCTCTCTCCCTCAGTTACCTGAGCTCGGTATCTCTCTCTCTCCCTCAGTTACCCGAGCTCGGTATCTCTCTCTCTCCCCCTCAGTTACCTGAGCTCGGTATCTCTCTCTCTCCCTCAGTTACCCGAGCTCGGTATCTCTCTCTCTCCCTCAGTTACCCGAGCTCGGTATCTCTCTCTCTCTCCCTCAGTTACCCGAGCTCGGTATCTCTCTCTCTCTCTCCCTCAGTTACCCGAGCTCGGTATCTCTCTCTCTCCCCCTCAGTTACCCGAGCTCGGTATCTCTCTCTCTCTCCCTCAGTTACCCGAGCTCGGTATCTCTCTCTCTCTCCCTCAGTTACCAGAGCTCGGTATCTCTCTCTCTCCCTCAGTTACCCGAGCTCGGTATCTCTCGCTCTCCCTCAGTTACCCGAGCTCGGTATCTCTCTCTCTCTCCCTCAGTTACCCGAGCTCGGTATCTCTCTCTCTCCCTCAGTTACCCGAGCTCGGTATCTCTCTCTCTCTCCCTCAGTTACCCGAGCTCGGTATCTCTCTCTCAGTTACCTGAGCTCGGTATCTCTCTCTCTCCCTCAGTTACCCGAGCTCGGTATCTCTCTCTCTCTCCCTCAGTTACCCGAGCTCGGTATCTCTCTCTCTCTCCCTCAGTTACCCGAGCTCGGTATCTCTCTCTCTCCCTCAGTTACCCGAGCTCGGTATCTCTCGCTCTCCCTCAGTTACCCGAGCTCGGTATCTCTCTCTCTCCCTCAGTTACCCGAGCTCGGTATCTCTCTCTCTCTCCCTCAGTTACCCGAGCTCGGTATCTCTCTCTCTCTCTCCCTCAGTTACCCGAGCTCGGTATCTCTCTCTCTCCCCCTCAGTTACCCGAGCTCGGTATCTCTCTCTCTCTCCCTCAGTTACCCGAGCTCGGTATCTCTCTCTCTCTCCCTCAGTTACCAGAGCTCGGTATCTCTCTCTCTCCCTCAGTTACCCGAGCTCGGTATCTCTCGCTCTCCCTCAGTTACCCGAGCTCGGTATCTCTCTCTCTCTCCCTCAGTTACCCGAGCTCGGTATCTCTCTCTCTCCCTCAGTTACCCGAGCTCGGTATCTCTCTCTCTCCCTCAGTTACCCGAGCTCGGTATCTCTCTCTCTCTCCCTCAGTTACCAGAGCTCGGTATCTCTCTCTCTCTCCCTCAGTTACCCGAGCTCGGTATCTCTCTCTCTCTCCCTCAGTTACCCGAGCTCGGTATCTCTCTCTCTCCCTCAGTTACCCGAGCTCGGTATCTCTCTCTCTCTCCCTCAGTTACCCGAGCTCGGTATCTCTCTCTCTCTCCCTCAGTTACCCGAGCTCGGTATCTCTCTCTCTCTCCCTCAGTTACCCGAGCTCGGTATCGCTCTCTCTCCCTCAGTTACCCGAGCTCGGTATCTCTCTCTCTCCCTCAGTTACCCGAGCTCGGTATCTCTCTCTCTCTCCCTCAGTTACCCGAGCTCGGTATCTCTCTCTCTCTCCCTCAGTTACCCGAGCTCGGTGTCTCTCTCTCTCTCTCCCTCAGTTACCCGAGCTCGGTATCTCTCTCTCTCCCTCAGTTACCCGAGCTCGGTATCTCTCTCTCTCTCCCTCAGTTACCCGAGCTCGGTATCTCTCTCTCTCCCTCAGTTACCCGAGCTCGGTATCTCTCTCTCTCTCCCTCAGTTACCCGAGCTCGGTATCTCTCTCTCTCTCCCTCAGTTACCCGAGCTCGGTATCTCTCTCTCCCCCTCAGTTACCCGAGCTCGGTATCTCTCTCTCTCCCTCAGTTACCCGAGCTCGGTATCTCTCTCTCTCCCTCAGTTACCCGAGCTCGGTATCTCTCTCTCTCTCCCTCAGTTACCCGAGCTCGGTATCTCTCTCTCTCCCTCAGTTACCCGAGCTCGGTATCTCTCTCTCTCTCCCTCAGTTACCTGAGCTCGGTATCTCTCTCTCTCCCTCAGTTACCCGAGCTCGGTATCTCTCTCTCTCCCCCTCAGTTACCTGAGCTCGGTATCTCTCTCTCTCCCTCAGTTACCCGAGCTCGGTATCTCTCTCTCTCCCTCAGTTACCCGAGCTCGGTATCTCTCTCTCTCTCCCTCAGTTACCCGAGCTCGGTATCT
This sequence comes from Somniosus microcephalus, assembly GCF_052327205.1. Lineage (NCBI taxonomy): Eukaryota > Metazoa > Chordata > Chondrichthyes > Squaliformes > Somniosidae > Somniosus > Somniosus microcephalus. The sequence continues at coordinate 90,682,223 of NW_028225180.1, read as the reverse complement.
CTCTCTCTCTCTCCCTCAGTTACCCGAGCTCGGTATCTCTCTCTCTCCCCCTCAGTTACCCGAGCTCGGTATCTCTCTCTCTCTCCCTCAGTTACCCGAGCTCGGTATCTCTCTCTCTCTCCCTCAGTTACCAGAGCTCGGTATCTCTCTCTCTCCCTCAGTTACCCGAGCTCGGTATCTCTCGCTCTCCCTCAGTTACCCGAGCTCGGTATCTCTCTCTCTCTCCCTCAGTTACCCGAGCTCGGTATCTCTCTCTCTCCCTCAGTTACCCGAGCTCGGTATCTCTCTCTCTCTCCCTCAGTTACCCGAGCTCGGTATCTCTCTCTCAGTTACCTGAGCTCGGTATCTCTCTCTCTCCCTCAGTTACCCGAGCTCGGTATCTCTCTCTCTCTCCCTCAGTTACCCGAGCTCGGTATCTCTCTCTCTCTCCCTCAGTTACCCGAGCTCGGTATCTCTCTCTCTCCCTCAGTTACCCGAGCTCGGTATCTCTCGCTCTCCCTCAGTTACCCGAGCTCGGTATCTCTCTCTCTCCCTCAGTTACCCGAGCTCGGTATCTCTCTCTCTCTCCCTCAGTTACCCGAGCTCGGTATCTCTCTCTCTCTCTCCCTCAGTTACCAGAGCTCGGTATCTCTCTCTCTCCCTCAGTTACCCGAGCTCGGTATCTCTCGCTCTCCCTCAGTTACCCGAGCTCGGTATCTCTCTCTCTCTCCCTCAGTTACCCGAGCTCGGTATCTCTCTCTCTCCCTCAGTTACCCGAGCTCGGTATCTCTCTCTCTCCCTCAGTTACCCGAGCTCGGTATCTCTCTCTCTCTCCCTCAGTTACCAGAGCTCGGTATCTCTCTCTCTCCCTCAGTTACCCGAGCTCGGTATCTCTCTCTCTCTCCCTCAGTTACCCGAGCTCGGTATCTCTCTCTCTCTCCCTCAGTTGCCCGAGCTCGGTATCTCTCTCTCTCTCTCCCTCAGTTACCAGAGCTCGGTATCTCTCTCTCTCTCCCTCAGTTACCCGAGCTCGGTATCTCTCGCTCTCCCTCAGTTACCCGAGCTCGGTATCTCTCTCTCTCTCCCTCAGTTACCCGAGCTCGGTATCTCTCTCTCTCTCCCTCAGTTACCCGAGCTCGGTATCTCTCTCTCTCTCCCTCAGTTACCCGAGCTCGGTATCTCTCTCTCTCCCCCTCAGTTACCCGAGCTCGGTATCTCTCGCTCTCCCTCAGTTACCCGAGCTCGGTATCTCTCGCTCTCCCTCAGTTACCCGAGCTCGGTATCTCTCTCTCTCCCTCAGTTACCCGAGCTCGGTATCTCTCTCTCTCCCTCAGTTACCCGAGCTCGGTATCTCTCTCTCTCCCTCAGTTACCCGAGCTCGGTATCTCTCTCTCTCTCCCTCAGTTACCTGAGCTCGGTATCTCTCTCTCTCCCTCAGTTACCCGAGCTCGGTATCTCTCTCTCTCTCCCTCAGTTACCCGAGCTCGGTATCTCTCTCTCTCCCTCAGTTACCCGAGCTCGGTATCTCTCTCTCGCCCTCAGTTACCCGAGCTCGGTATCTCTCTCTCGCCCTCAGTTACCCGAGCTCGGTATCTCTCTCTCTCCCTCAGTTACCCGAGCTCGGTATCTCTCTCTCTCTCCCTCAGTTACCCGAGCTCGGTATCTCTCTCTCTCTCCCTCAGTTACCCGAGCTCGGTATCTCTCTCTCCCCCTCAGTTACCCGAGCTCGGTATCTCTCTCTCTCCCCCTCAGTTACCCGAGCTCGGTATCTCTCTCTCTCTCCCTCAGTTACCCGAGCTCGGTATCTCTCTCTCTCTCCCTCAGTTACCCGAGCTCGGTATCTCTCGCTCTCCCTCAGTTACCCGAGCTCGGTATCTCTCTCTCTCCCTCAGTTGCCCGAGCTCGGTATCTCTCGCTCTCCCTCAGTTGCCCGAGCTCGGTATCTCTCGCTCTCCCTCAGTTACCCGAGCTCGGTATCTCTCTCTCTCCCTCAGTTGCCCGAGCTCGGTATCTCTCGCTCTCCCTCAGTTACCCGAGCTCGGTATCTCTCTCTCTCTCCCTCAGTTGCCCGAGCTCGGTATCTCTCTCTCTCTCTCCCTCAGTTGCCCGAGCTCGGTATCTCTCTCGCTCTCCCTCAGTTGCCCGAGCTCGGTATCTCTCTCTCTCTCTCCCTCAGTTGCCCGAGCTCGGTATCTCTCTCTCTCCCTCAGTTGCCCGAGCTCGGTATCTCTCTCGCTCTCCCTCAGTTGCCCGAGCTCGGTATCTCTCTCTCTCTCTCCCTCAGTTGCCCGAGCTCGGTATCTCTCTCTCTCCCTCAGTTACCCGAGCTCGGTATCTCTCTCTCTCTCCCTCAGTTACCCGAGCTCGGTATCTCTCGCTCTCCCTCAGTTACCCGAGCTCGGTATCTCTCTCTCTCTCCCTCAGTTACCCGAGCTCGGTATCTCTCTCTCTCTCCCTCAGTTACCCGAGCTCGGTATCTCTCTCTCTCTCCCTCAGTTACCCGAGCTCGGTATCTCTCTCTCTCCCTCAGTTACCCGAGCTCGGTATCTCTCGCTCTCCCTCAGTTACCCGAGCTCGGTATCTCTCTCTCTCTCCCTCAGTTGCCCGAGCTCGGTATCTCTCTCTCTCCCTCAGTTACCCGAGCTCGGTATCTCTCTCTCTCTCCCTCAGTTGCCCGAGCTCGGTATCTCTCTCTCTCCCTCAGTTACCCGAGCTCGGTATCTCTCGCTCTCCCTCAGTTACCCGAGCTCGGTATCTCTCTCTCTCTCCCTCAGTTGCCCGAGCTCGGTATCTCTCTCTCTCCCTCAGTTACCCGAGCTCGGTATCTCTCTCTCTCCCTCAGTTACCCGAGCTCGGTATCTCTCTCTCTCTCCCTCAGTTGCCCGAGCTCGGTATCTCTCTCTCTCTCCCTCAGTTACCCGAGCTCGGTATCTCTCTCTCTCTCCCTCAGTTGCCCGAGCTCGGTATCTCTCTCTCTCCCTCAGTTACCCGAGCTCGGTATCTCTCTCTCTCCCTCAGTTACCCGAGCTCGGTATCTCTCTCTCTCTCCCTCAGTTGCCCGAGCTCGGTATCTCTCTCTCTCTCCCTCAGTTGCCCGAGCTCGGTATCTCTCTCTCTCTCCCTCAGTTACCCGAGCTCGGTATCTCTCTCTCTCTCCCTCAGTTACCCGAGCTCGGTATCTCTCTCTCTCCCTCAGTTACCCGAGCTCGGTATCTCTCTCTCTCTCTCCCTCAGTTACCCGAGCTCGGTATCTCTCTCTCTCTCCCTCAGTTACCCGAGCTCGGTATCTCTCTCTCTCTCTCCCTCAGTTACCCGAGCTCGGTATCTCTCTCTCTCCCTCAGTTACCCGAGCTCGGTATCTCTCTCTCTCCCTCAGTTACCCGAGCTCGGTATCTCTCTCTCTCTCTCCCTCAGTTGCCCGAGCTCGGTATCTCTCTCTCTCCCTCAGTTACCCGAGCTCGGTATCTCTCTCTCTCTCCCTCAGTTACCTGAGCTCGGTATCTCTCTCTCTCTCCCTCAGTTACCCGAGCTCGGTATCTCTCTCTCTCCCTCAGTTACCCGAGCTCGGTATCTCTCGCTCTCCCTCAGTTACCCGAGCTCGGTATCTCTCGCTCTCCCTCAGTTACCCGAGCTCGGTATCTCTCTCTCTCTCCCTCAGTTACCCGAGCTCGGTATCTCTCTCTCCCCCTCAGTTACCCGAGCTCGGTATCTCTCTCTCTCTCCCTCAGTTACCAGAGCTCGGTATCGCTCTCTCTCTCCCTCAGTTACCCGAGCTCGGTATCTCTCTCTCTCTCCCTCAGTTACCCGAGCTCGGTATCTCTCTCTCTCTCCCTCAGTTACCAGAGCTCGGTATCTCTCTCTCTCTCCCTCAGTTACCCGAGCTCGGTATCTCTCTCTCTCTCCCTCAGTTACCCGAGCTCGGTATCTCTCTCTCTCTCCCTCAGTTACCCGAGCTCGGTATCTCTCTCTCTCCCTCAGTTACCCGAGCTCGGTATCTCTCTCTCTCCCTCAGTTACCCGAGCTCGGTATCTCTCGCTCTCCCTCAGTTACCCGAGCTCGGTATCTCTCTCTCTCCCTCAGTTACCCGAGCTCGGTATCTCTCTCTCTCCCTCAGTTACCCGAGCTCGGTATCTCTCTCTCTCTCCCTCAGTTACCCGAGCTCGGTATCTCTCTCTCTCTCCCTCAGTTACCCGAGCTCGGTATCTCTCTCTCCCCCTCAGTTACCCGAGCTCGGTATCTCTCTCTCTCTCCCTCAGTTACCCGAGCTCGGTATCTCTCTCTCTCCCTCAGTTACCCGAGCTCGGTATCTCTCTCTCTCCCTCAGTTACCCGAGCTCGGTATCTCTCTCTCTCCCTCAGTTACCCGAGCTCGGTATCTCTCTCTCTCCCTCAGTTACCCGAGCTCGGTATCTCTCTCTCTCCCTCAGTTACCCGAGCTCGGTATCTCTCTCTCTCCCTCAGTTACCCGAGCTCGGTATCTCTCGCTCTCCCTCAGTTACCCGAGCTCGGTATCTCTCTCTCTCCCTCAGTTACCGAGCTCGGTATCTCTCTCTCTCCCTCAGTTACCCGAGCTCGGTATCTCTCTCGTCTCTCCCTCAGTTACCCGAGCTCGGTATCTCTCTCTCTCCTCAGTTACCCGAGCTCGGTATCTCTCTCTCTCCCTCAGTTACCCGAGCTCGGTATCTCTCTCTCTCCCTCAGTTACCCGAGCTCGGTATCTCTCTCTCTCTCCCTCAGTTACCCGAGCTCGGTATCTCTCTCTCTCTCCCTCAGTTACCCGAGCTCGGTATCTCTCTCTCTCTCAGTTACCCGAGCTCGGTATCTCTCTCTCTCCCTCAGTTACCCGAGCTCGGTATCTCTCTCTCCCTCAGTTACCGAGCTCGGTCTCTCTCTCTCCTCAGTTACCCGAGCTCGGTATCTCTCTCTCTCCCTCAGTTACCTCGGTCTCTCTCTCTCCCTCAGTTACCCGAGCTCGGTATCTCTCTCTCTCTCAGTCCGGCTCGGTATCTCTCTCTCAGTTACCCGCGATCTCTCTCTCCTCAGTACCGAGCTCGGTATCTCTCTCTCTCCCTCAGTTACCCGAGCTCGGTATCTCGTCTCTCTCCCTCAGTTGCCCGAGCTCGGTATCTCTGCGAGCCTCTGAAGTGGCTCCCACACCGAGGTACAGGAGGAAACAGATTACACCTGGAGACAACAAACTGCTGATCGAGTCAGAGGTGCCGTCTGCCGGATGAGACGCTAAACCGAGGCCCTGTCTGCCCTCTCAGCTGGATGTAAAAGCTCCCACGGCCACTATTGGAAGAAGAGCAGGGGGATTTCTCCCCGGTGTCCTGGGCCCAATATTTATCCCTCAACCAACATCACTAAAACAGATGATCTGGTCATTATCACATTGCTGTTTGTGGGAGCTTGCTGTGCACAAATTGGCTGCTGCGTTTCCCACATTACAACAGTGACTACACTTCAAAAAAAGTACTTAATTGGCTGTAAAGCACTTTGGGACGTCCGGAGGTGGTGAAAGGCGCGGGAGAAATGCGAGTCTTTCTTTCACTAGGTTGTCCAAATAGAAGCTTCAAACTCACATCACGTTCAGATGAAGGTCTCTCCCGATTATCTGCCGAGTCCTTCCACTATGGCGGGTAATCGAGCTCCCACTTCGCTCAATGAACAGAATGTGCATTCTTTATGTACATCAAGTGTCACTTGGCTCAGCTGGTCGCATTGAGTTAGCAGGTTGTGTGTTCAAGCCCTATTCCAGGACATGATGCTCTCTCTCCTCTGAGCTCACTAGCCCCCTATCCTTCCTTAATCTCTCCCTCCATGTAAGCTCCATATTCACAGCCACCCCCTCGACCTTGCCATCTCGCGTGGCCTCGCTACTCCCATCGTGTCAATCGCAGAGAAGGCCATCTCTGACCACTTCCTCGTATCGCTCTCCACCCCCATCGCCCTTCCACCCCCCCCCCACCCAAACCCTACTTCCTTCCGTGTCCGCCCCTGGACAAAACTCCCTCCCAACTGCTCTTATGAAATCCCAACTGTCCAGCCTTTGTCCCTCCACTCACAACATTTCTGCAGCTACTGATCTGCTCAACCACACCCTCACCACCACCTTTGATGCCTTGTCCCTATTATCTCTCTCTT